>NC_091473.1:237988874-238096374 GCF_036971445.1 Narcine bancroftii | reverse complement strand
ACTCCATCCGCTCCCTCCTATGTACTGCAACAAATGCCACCTCCCACGAAAGGATGTTCCTTTTCCCGAGGAAATCCGAATCGGGAACCACTGTACCGGCATGGCTCACCGTCCCTGGCCCCATCCTTTTGCGACGCCACGTCCGGCACTCAAAGAACGACCCCTTGGTCGACCGAGTGACTCTACTCCACGCGAACCCACATTACGCATACGTGGAGTTCCCAGACGGGCGGGAGGACACTGTTTCGGTGCGGGACCTAGCTCAGGACGCGGTAGACCCAGCAAATCCCCCAACTCCTTCTCCAGGCCCCGTGCCGCAACAGAAGGACCAACAGCATCCCAATGACCCGGGCCACCCTGCCGACAAAACGACTGGGGAATTGAGCGACAGAGCAGTCGCTCCCGACGAGCCCGCTGGCAACACCACTCCAGTGACCCCAATCCCGGCACCACGGCGGTCACGCCGGATGGTCAGACCCCCTGACCGCTACAGTCCTTGACCTACCCCTTCCTTTCATTCTCTCCCTCGTTTTTGTTTTTTTTTTCCAGGGTCAATTCTCCAAGAAGGGGTGAATGTGATAGTACAGGTCTATCACCAATGTACATAGTGTATATAGTTACTGTATCTAGACTGTGCTTACAGCGATTGGCTGAGAGCTAAGCCACTCCTATTCTCTGGGCCTTAAAGGGTTGTGTCCCTAGCCAGGTCGGATCATTCCGGACTGGTCGGCCACCTGTGAAGAGCTCCGGTCTTTTGCTAATTAAAGCCTTGGTTTGGATCAACAAGTCTTTGGTTCTTTCGAAGAGCTCTACAATGCTATCTCGTCCAAAATGTTAATAATGATTGTGATACCATTGTGTTCACTGAGAACACCGAATAAATTAAATAGCATCTTCAAAGCATACAGGCAACTGGTTAAGCACAGAAATCTGTCATTGTTGTCAAGATTGTCTTGTTCTTCCACTCCCCAAATTGCAACTGTATATTGTAGTGGAAACTCAATATTGCAATTCATATATAGTTGGAGAATAAAAGTGCATATTTTCAAGGAGAACTATAGCCAAAGAAACTTTATTGACAGACATTTTATTTTCCATAGAATCTTATCAATTCAGGAATTATTTCTACTTAAAATTAAAATTAAAACAAAAAACTACCTTTTTTCTACGTTTCCTTTTTAATTCTCTTAATTCCATCCATTTTGCTCAACATTTATTTTTCTTTTCCAATGTCATTTTAATATAATTTGTACTTCATCCTTCATACTTTCTGACCTGGATTGTGCATCACATCAAGGATTTTTACAAGTAGACCTGTCTTGCCAGCAATATTTTGGATAAAGTGCACACCTTCTCAAAATCTAGTGATTACTTTCAGAGCAGCTGATCATAAGTGAAAAAGTGAATTCCTCAGGACTGTAATATATTGAATACAGAAATATTTGATTTATCAATATTTCAAAATATTGTTTTTGATGAATGAGGAAAGAATAAAAAGTGTTACTTTTATTCATTAGATTGTTCCACATTTTTAAATGTTACATGGTTTGGTTCCACTTTAATTCGTGTTTCTTGGATAGAGTTAACCAAGCTTATGATATCTTGCTGGCTGATGAGACTCTTCTACTCTAATATTCTTATGTAATACTCTACCTGTTTTATCCCCTGATAAATGCTGATTTTCTCCTGTTGTTCATCATCACGGCCAATGTCATCGTCTTCAATTGGGTCATAAACACTGAGACAATTCTTAATTGAGTCATTTGGCAAATAAGTATTTCAGCATTGCATTTTGTTTATTCTGTCATCTTATTTTCATTGTTCACACAAGCTTTCTAAGTTTTATTTCTTCATGGATTTCTCAGTCTTGGCCATAAGTATTGCCAGCCATTTCACGTTATTCTCCACATCACTGACTCAAAAGTCGTTGTTATTGTCTGAAGGCTGTCTCAGACAAGGAACTGTTTCGTCAATGAATCCAATCTACAAACAGATGAATGAGGATTGACCAGGCACTGTGATAATATATTGCACTTCAAGCTGATAAAGCTTAGTCCTTCAGCTGGGAAGAGGAAATCTGTCTGAAGAAATGTTGCAAACATTTTCTGAACTCTAATAACCTAAAAGACATGTCCAGAATGATCACAATCCTACATCTGGTATTTTAAAACTCTTACTACAATTGACAAACCACTCAGTGCTCAGTTCTTCAGTGAGGCATGTTTACTTACTACTTTTGTAATGCCACAATATCACCTACAGTCCATTAAGGGCTCATGAGTAAAAACTTCCAGGGCTACCATGATGGATGGTAATGGCAAAGTACTTGAGGTCTGCTGGATGATAAGAAATCATTGAAATAGCGCCAAACCTCAGTGAAGATGCCATGATGAGGAGTATCGTAAGTTCAAAATCTGCAAAGGAGAGTCACTCTGGTCTTCGCATATACTAAAAAAAATGCAAGAAAAACCTCAAGACATCAGAAAGGCAAAAAGAAACACATGAGGTTGCTTTGGCAGACAATGTGAAAGAAAATCCGAAGTGTTTCTACAGGTATATTAAGAGCAAAAGGATAGTAAGGGACAAAATTGATTCCCTTTGCAATCAGAGTGGGCTTTGTATAGAGCCAATTTTTTTTCATCAGTATTCATTCAGGAAACCAACACAGAGTCGTGGGAAGTAAGGAAAAGAAGCAATGAGGTCATGGAACCTATAGAGATTAAAGAGGAAGAAATGCTTGCTGTCTTAGAGGAAATATGCATGGATAAATCCCCAGGGCATGACAAGATATTTCCTCAAACCTTGAGGGAGGCTCAGGCAGAAATATTTAGCCACAGGTGAGGTGCCAGAGGATTGGAGGGTAGCTCATGTTGTTTCGTTGTTTAAAAAAGGCTCCAAGCGTAAGCCTAGAAATTATAGGTCGGTGAGCCTGATGTCAGTAGTAGGTAAATTATTGGAAGGTGTTCAAAGAGATTGGATATCCAGTTCTTTGGATAGCCAGAAACTGATTCAGGATAGTCAAAATGGCTTTTTGCATGGTAGGTCATGTTTAACCAATCTTACATAGTTTTTTGAGGAGATTACCAGGAAAGTTGATGAAGGAAAGGCTGTGGATATTGCCTACATGGGCTTTAGTAAGACCTTTGACAAGGACCCACATGGAAGGATAGTTAGGAATGTTCAGACGTTAGGTATTCATGATGAAGTAGTGAACTGGATTTGACCATGGCTGGACGGGTGAAGCCAGAGAGTAGTGGTAGATGATTGCTTCTCAGACTGGAGGCCTGTGATAGTGGTGTGCCTCAGGGATCAGTGCTGGGACCATTGTTGTTTATCATAAATATCAATGATCTGGATGATAATGTGCTAAATTGGATCAGCAGGTTTGCAGATGGCACTAATATTGGAGGCGTTGTGGACAGTGAAAAAGGTTTTCAAAGCTTGCAGAGTTATCTGGACCAGCTGCAAAAATGTGCTGAAAAATTGCAGATGGAATTTAATGCAGACAAGTCTGAGGTGTTGCATTTTGGAAGGACAAACCAAGGAAGGACATACATGGCGAATGGTAGGGCACTGAGGAGTGTGGTAGAACAGAGGGATCTGGGAATACAGATACATAGTTCCCTGAAAATGGCATCACAGGTGGATAGGATTGTAAAGAGGGCATTTTTGGCCATATTGGCATCATAAATCAAAGTATTGAGTTTAGGAGCTGAGATATTATGATTTTATAAGATATTTGTGAAGCCAGATTTAGAGAATTGTGTGCAGTTTTGATCACCTAACTACAGGAAAGATATAAATAAGAGAGAAAGAGTACAGGGAAAATTTACTAGGATGCCAACTGGAATTTTTGAGTTACAGGGAAAAGTTAAACATATTTGGACTTTTTTCCCTGGAGTATTGAAGAATGAAGGGATATTTGATGGAGGCATTTAAAATTATGGGGCGGCTAGACAGAGTAAATGTAGATAGGCTTTCTCCACTGAGGGTAGGTGAGATATAAACCAGAGGACATGGGTTAAGAGTGAAAGGGGTAAAGTTTAGGGGAAACACGAGGGGGATTTCACACAGAGAGGGGTGGGAGTGTGGAATGAACTGCCAGTTGAGGTGGAGAAGAATTTAGACAGGTACCTGGATGGGAGAGTAAGGGATGGCTATGGACTACATGCAGGCTAGTGGAATTAGTAAAAAAAAAAATGGTTTGACATAGACTAGAAGGGCCCTGTTTCTATACTATAGTGTTCTATATGAACTGGAACTGGAAACCTACCTAGTTGAAAAGCTGTGGTTATTTCAACTTGCATAGTCACACTTTTAATCAGGTTCTCAAAATTAAAAAAAAAATCTTCAATAGAATGAGTCACATACTTATGCAGAATGCTGCAAAAAGCAGCAACCATAGCCAGGTCCATCTCAGGCTCCAAGCTCCACTGAAGTCATCTAGGTGAGGTGTGCTGCCTCAGGAATGCCCATAAAGGGCACCCATCACCCTCATCACAAATTCATCTTGCTGCTACCTTTGGGGAGAAGGTGCTAAAGCCTGAAGACCAGCAACTCTAAGCTCAAGAACGGTTTCTTTCCAACATCAATCAAGCTCTTGAAAACTCCTCATTACACTAATCATGGATTGATGTCACCACCCTTACTGTAATGCCATTTATTTTCCTTGCATTGTGTTAATTATCAATATTTATTATCTATCCTTTATTTATTATCTTATTTTAATTCAATTTAATGTGTACTATTGTCATTTTTTTTTCCGTGAAGTTCCTGTTTGGCTACAGCAACTGAAAAAAAACTACTACCTCAGGAGTTTGCAGACATTTGGTATGACATCGGAAATCCTGGCAAATTTCTATAGATATGTTGTGGAAACGTAGAGGACATAGCCCAGGACCTCACCATCATTGAAAACTTCTAAAGAGAACGCTGCCGTCGGAGAGCAGCCGCCATCATTAAGGATCCACATCACCCAGCACACACTTAGTTCTCGCTGCTACCATCAGGAAGGAGGTATAGGTGCTACAAGACTTGCACTGCCAGGTTCAGGAACAGCTGCTCCCTCTCCCATCAGACTCCTCAACAACAAACTCAATCAGGGACAAATTTAAAGACTCTTACTTTTGCACCTCATTGATTTTTTTGCTTCTCTATTTGTTTACATTTCTTTATTGTTTACATGTGTACATTGTGTACAATTTTTTTGCGCAACCAATTAATGGTAATTCTGCCTTTCCTACAGGAAACAAAAGAATCTCGGGGTTGTATGCACAATAAATCTGAACTCTGAAACTGAAACTTGGTGCATATGTACTTTGCACAATGTGTATCACAATAAACATTATTACTATGTACTTACAGATCCCTTAAGTCACTTGCTGAAAGTGAAAATTCAGTTTACTTGCATTAAATTTAAAATAAACAAGGAAATTTCATGAACCAAATTGGTTGTCACCTCTGTTACTGAAGGACATCAAAAAAAGTAACTTTATATTCCAATTCACTCTCCAGATCTGACCTTATTTATTTTTCTATTACTTTTCATTTTGTTTTGACTATATATTCGAATCCATTGACTTAAAAGTGTTTAATGCACAAATGGTGCTCATTATTCTTAGAAACCTACTGATACCGACACTTCTCTTCATGTTTCTGCCTTCATTTACAGCTTCACCAGTGGCATCCCCTCCTGTATTGATTCATTCACATTACTTCAGCGTAAGCCAACACTTTCACCTGATGGAACACAATGTCTGTTCCCACTCCAGGAATAAATGAATCACTTTAAAGCTTTGCAAGGCATCAGGCCCTGACGGTGTGCCTGGCAAGGGACTGAAAATCTGTGCCAACCAACTAGCCAGAGTGTTCACAGACATTTTCTATCTGTCACTGCTGCAGGCAGAGGTTCCGGCCTACTTCAAAAGGGCCGAAGACGAGCAGAATGAGCTGCCTCAGCGACTATCGCCCAGTAGCACTAACTTCTACTGTGATGAAATGCTTTGAGAGGTTGGTCAGTGCCAGAATTAACATGTACCTAAGCAAAGGTCTGGACCCACAGCAATTCGCCAAGCGTCACAATCTCTACACTGCAGATACAATGTCATTGGCTCATCACTCAGCTCTGGATCACCTAGAAAGCAGCAACTCATACATGTGGCTGCTCTTCAGAGACTACAGCTCAGCCTTCAACACCATTATTCCCTCAGTGCTAGTCAAGAAGTTCCAAATCCTAGGCTACTGGAACTGGCTCCTTGACTTTCTTATCAGAAGACCACAGTCAGTATGAATTGGAAACAACATAACCTTCTCTTGATTATCAACATAGATGCACCTCAAGGATACATGCTTGGCCTCTGCTCTACTCATTATGTACCCATGACTGTGTGACTAGGCACAATTCCAGTGCTATCTAAAAATTTGCCAATAACACCACGGTTGTCATCAGAATCATAAACGGCAATGTGAAAAAGTACAGGAGGGAGATAGAGCAGCTCGTTGAATGGTGTCACACTAACAACCTTGCACTCAACATTAGCAAAACCAAAGAGATGATTGTGGACTTCAGGAAGGAGTCAAGAAGACATGAAGCAGTCCTCATCATGGGCTCAGCAGTAGAGAGGTCAAGAACTTCAAATTCCTGGGAGTCAGCATCTCCGATGATCTGTCTTGGAGTCGTTATGAAAATGCAGTCATGTAGAAGACTTGCCAGTGGCTATACTTTGTGAGGAATTTCAGGAGATTTGGTATGTCAACAAAAGCTGTCAAAAATTTCTACAGGTGTACAGTGGAGAGCACTCTGGCTGGTTGTATTAGTGTCTAGTACAAAGGTGCCAACTCTCAGGTCAAAAAAAAAAATCTCCAGAGTGTTGCTAACTCAGCCTGTGACATTACGGGCATCAGTCTTCACTCCATCGAGGTCATCTACAAGAGGCGGTGTCTTAAGAAAGCATCCTCTATCCTTAAGGACCCTCACTACCCAGGTAATGCCCTCTTCACTGTGCTTCCATTGGGGAAAGGTTCAGGACCCTGAAGATGAGCACTAAGCAACACAAGGATGGCTTCATACCCCCTTCCATCAGATTCGTGCATGATCAATGAACCATAGACAGTGTGTAACTTTGACCTTCCCTTGCACTATTTTCATTTATTTGGTAAGGTGGTTTATATGAATGTTTGGAGTTTGATGATGCTGCAAAACAACAAATTTCGTGACATGCTCATGGCAGTAAACTCTGATTCCGATTTTGCTGTCGATTGACCACTGACTACAACTCTGAAGGAAAAGCAGATGCTCAGTTATATCTGGGACAATTTCAGATCCAAGGGCAGAAAAAAAATGGCGATTACAGAGCACTTCATATGGACCAGTTAGTGTTAATGATGGGATGTGATTAAGTGCATCAATCATGATTAATTTACTTCTGATTAACGTAATGCATACACACAGTTGATAAGACTGCTGTAGATGTGCAGTACAAGAGCAGAAGGTTAGGTCTCCATTGAAAATAAACTTTAAGACCTGAAGCCATGAAACCTTATTGATGCATTGATTTGTAAATTATTAATTGCATGAGGGTCGGTAATCTGGGAAGTGCAGCTCACTAACTCTTTTATAACTGAAGAATACTCAGAAATAGAGAACAGGGCAACTAGAACACAGAGCTTGCCTACAATTCCCCAGTCAATCAACTGCCAATTTGAATCATGCCAAGACCTAACACATTCACACAGAAGCAGAAGTAGGCTGCTCAGCCCCTTGTGTAACTTTCATTATTCAATTAAATCATGGTCATCTCTACATTTTCCATCCAGTTTCTGCTTTGGTTCCCCATCCCTTAACAATTTTACTTCACAAAACTCAGGCAAAAATTCTGTTAATTAGTTCTATTTTAATCAGATCTTTTCACTTGGTGAGGAAGTGGTAATAGCATTTCCTTGCAGAAAACAAGGAGAAAGAAAATTGCACAGTGAGGCAAGAAATGAATGGACCAGATTTTTATGATCTTTGCTTCAGATAATATCCTTCTCCCTAACTGAAAATAAAGTCAAGCAAAAGAAGTAAGGACCCATTTTTTTTCTCATTACTCCACATTTGCATTACTTTTGATGCAGTGGGACATCCTGGGGGAAATAGAGGTATTCATGCACCATTCCAATTTTACCATGAAAATGAATGCCTGGTCTCATACCCTATTTTTTCCATCATGATGCTTGTAACATGAGTTACCAAAGTCAACATTCTCTGTGACCTGCCTTGAATAAAAGTTGATAGGTGATACGGTACAAGTGATACGGTACAAGTTCCAGAGCAAAGTAAATACAGAATGAAAGTTTTACAAGCAACCACTTTCCTCTCATCATGTCCCAGACAGCCTGATATGGTGGCCAGTGATGGTTATCCAGATCCAAAGGATTGAGATCAGTGGTTCTCAACCTTTTTCTGTCTAAGGCTTGCCTGTCCTCTGGCCTGACATGTCAATGCCCACTAATGGCAATCACCTAACATTATCAAATCAAAGGAACACATCTTTATTTAATTTGAAGTATTTTATTTAAGTTTTATAGAACAAAACAAAACACTGCATATGCATGCACTGAACATAAAAACTCCCAATCAAAGTCAAAGCTCAAGCCATTTTAATTGCATCAAAGATTCAGTAATGGAACTGGGTGTAATCTGGAGACATTCAATACCATACATTGCACTGATAATCTTGGACAAGTCTGCTATTTTCTTCTTATAGCATCCAAATATTTGTGCACCACTCTCCACTGCTATTTTAAATCAATAAACACCACAGTAGTGACATATTGGGAAAATGGAAGAATGGGTCCTCATTGAACTGCCCTCTTCCCTTTGCTTCATAAGAGAGTAAATCCTCTTTGCACTCTGAAGGGAATAAATAAACCTTTTTACAAAATGGATACTGCACTCTAATTCTCTCATGACACTAAGTTGTTATTTCCACCTCACAACCTACCTACCTCATTAACTATCTCCTTGTTTATCTGAGAAGAATCTGTGGGCCCAATATGGGGCTCATTACCCCCCTCGAAACTAAGAAAAAACCCCAATTAGAAACAAGTCTTTCTCAATCACAAGGTGAAAACTTAGATAGAGACAATGTCTCAAACAAATCTCTGCATTCAGAATTGTTTGAAGGTCAATGGATTCAATGGGGGCTTCATTGACTTTAACAAGGAATGGGTTGCTCACCAGCGCCATCTTAAGGCTTAATAGTTGTCATTGGCAGAATAAATATTGCAACGAATCTTGCTTTAAAAAAAATTCCCCGTGTAATTCCCGTGTCAATGTGCGACAAAGCAGAAAAGATATGAGTAGCATCTATGTACACAGCTTATTTACTATGACCAATTTTATAATAGTTCAGAAGATTCTAACATCTGGAAATAATTTGTTTTTGAATTTTCAGAATTGAGTCGCGCATACTAGAGCACAGTTTTGTTCGTCATTCAGTGGGATGATGTTTTCCATCTGAAAGCCCTTCTCTGTCTCTAAATAAAAATGAGTCATTATTATTGTACAGGTACATTAACGATAGCGTTAAATCTTGGAAGGAAAAATACCAACATAATTTTCATTAAAGCTCCTGCGTAATCCTAGATGAATAAATAGTTCCAATAGATCAGAGAGTACCTTTTTTTCCATGATTGTACATTGGTTTCTCATTGTGAAACATTATTATTCAATCTACCAATGATTCAGAGCAAAATCTGCACCTGGAGAAACTGTGCTGCAGATTAATGAGAGTGTATGGACCTTGTGGCTAATTCCTGCTCCTGTGTTTATATCCCTTTATTTTTTGGCACATCCATCATCTTTGTGTTTGAATTCTTGTGCTATAACTGTGATAAATCTTAATGCTTAGGAATGGAACATTTTTTCCTCACGATTTGATTTTCTACTTTGAGAAATGTCAATATCAGCGCAGCAAAGCACAAATTCAGTATGATATACTACAAATCTTCCTTCCAAGCATACTTGATCCAACCTTCTACAGAGCAGTCTTCAGTACATTTCTATAATTATTCTAAATTACATCCTCGAGTTGTTTCAGATTTCAAATTTACTGTCAGAGTACATGCATGACATCACATGCAACCCTGAGATTCTTTTTCTTATGGGCAAGGCAGAATTACCACTAACTGGTAGTGCAAATAAAGACTGTACTCAATGTACCCATCTAAATAAATAAAGAACGGTCACCAGATAACAAATGTGAACAAACTGACTGTGCAATACAAAAAAAATCAATAAAGTGCACAAGTAAGAGTCCTTAAATGAATCCCTGATTGAGTTAATTGTTGAGGAGTCTGATGGTGGTGGAGTAGCAGCTGTTCTTGAACCTAGTAGTGAGAGACCTGTAGCACCTATACCCCTTTCGTGATGGGAGCAGTGAGAACTGTGTGGTGTGGATCCTTGATGATTGCTGCTGTTTTCTGATGGCAATGTTCCCTGTAGATGTTCTTGATGGTGGCGAGGATTTTTACTGTGATGTCCTGGGCCGTGTCCACTACCTTTTTCAGGGCTTAACACTCAGGGGTATTGGTCTCCCCATACCAGACCGTGATGCATCCAGTCAGCACACTTTCCATTACACATCCATAGAAATTTGCCTGGGTTTCTGAAGTCATACCAAATCAAGACTGTCAATTTGGTATCAAATTAAACTAAATTCTGAGCAATTTATGCTTTGGTATTAAATAAACTGTTAAATAGGTTTCATACAGATTTTTTTTTTTATTTACTAGTGTACAGGTTAGAAGCAAACTCTATTACTTCTTTAGCAAACTTGCTAACATTGCTTTTATGGATTATGAGGTAGTAACAAGATCAATGTGGGGATCACAGACACTTCCAAATAATTGGAGTTGGCTTACAGGGTGGTTGGGTAGTTTATGAGGTGGTCCACTTCGCCCTCCACTGTTGCACGGTAAGGAGGTTTTTAGTTCTCTCCCTTTCTACTTCAGGGAACATTTCACAGCGAGATTCGTTATTGTTTTGTCTATTGACAGCAAGTGTTTTGTTAGTTTCAACAGAATCATTTTCAGATCAACGGCTTTTTGGAGGGTATTACCCATTACTTCTGAGTATAGTAAGAATATCCCACCTCACTGACAAAAGGCAAAGGAGGAAAAACCCAACACCCAACCCCAACCAACCAATTTTCCCTTGCAACCGCTGCAATCGTGTCTGCCTGTCCCGCATCGGACTGGTCAGCCACAAACGAGCCTGCAGCTGACGTGGACTTTTTTACCCCCTCCATAAATCTTCGTCCGCGAAGCCAAGCCAAAGAGAAGAAGAAGAGAAGAAGTAAGAATATCACTGGTTGTTCTGTCATACACATTTTGCCATAAATATGCATTATCAGCACCTACAGGGATCGCAGATGCCAGGTATGAGAATGTTCCGGTTGACTGAGACATACTGTAACAATGCCTAACTAATACACCTGCACTTCAGAATAAACAATTTAAAAGACAAGACAATGAAAAATGTAAAATAATTAAAAAATCAGTATTGTAATATTTAATTATGTAAAGTTCACTTTTAACAGGTAATACCTGTTAAATTCAAACCACGGTCCTGGTGCTCCAAGTGTTGAATCAGCAGTGACGCTAACCATTCCACCATCATAATGAACACACCATCCCCCAAATTTACTGATAAAGCCTTACCAATATACCTAATATGGATACCTAAAGGCAAAGATTTTTACCAGGCAGGGATAGGGAGACAATTTGGGAGAGTTTCCCCAGCAGCGAGTGGCATTGGCCAGCTCTTCATCCTGGGTGCTGCCATTTTATTCAAACACAACTTTATTTAAACTTTATTGAAACAGCTGCTGTGGGCAGGGCAAGAGCAGGCACTCTGCTCACTGAATGTTTGCTCCCATCTTCACCAAGTGGTTGTCTGTTGCTTTGGAGAACTTTTGCAGTTTTAAACTTGCATTTATAATTCCATTTAAAATTGCATTTATTTATTTATTTTCACAATTTTACCTGTTTCCTTTTGTTTTTGCCAGTTATTTGGGTATTTGCTTGATTGATTTCCATATAATGGGGATTCTACTGTATTGTGTCTTTATCCATGCATAGACAATTTTACAAATACCCTGAATTTTTGCTATGGTACTGAAGAAGTAATTTTTCTAATCCACTTCACGGCAATAACATTTACAGGGATTTCATGTTGCTGTCCTCCATCCTTAAAACTTCTAAGTGACACCGGCATCACTTTCCTCTCTGCCTTTTTCCCTGCACCTTCTTTCTTCTGTAGGTCTCCAACATTTCTAGCTTGGCCCTGGAGGGCTCCACAGTTTTGCATATCAATTTTCATTTTTTTCTAGAGTTAACTCTTTCTCACATTTTTACCATTCCATCAAACATATCACGGAGATTACCACAAGCACCTGATCTTCTATCAGCAAGTCCTTCAGATATGCAAAAGTGAGTACCACCAACAAGATTTTCCCTGCTCCTGAAGACAAGTAAGGAATTGATTGCTGTTTCTTTTCTAGTAGGGCTGGACTGCATCTGTAATAGATTCATCCGAGATAGGTATCTCGGCTGCACCATTTTATCAGATGCAAGGATCGACAATGAGATAGACAACAGACTCGCCAAGGCAAATAGCGCCTTTGGAAGACTACACAAAAGAGTCTGGAAAAACAACCAACTGAAAAACCTCACAAAGATAAGCGTATACAGAGCCGTTGTCATACCCACACTCCTGTTCGGCTCCGAATCATGGGTCCTCTACCGGCAGCACCTACGGCTCCTAGAACGCTTCCACCAGCGTTGTCTCCGCTCCATCCTCAACATCCATTGGAGCGCTTACACCCCTAACGTCGAAGTACTCGAGATGGCAGAGGTCGACAGCATCGAGTCCACGCTGCTGAAGATCCAGCTGCGCTGGATGGGTCACGTCTCCAGAATGGAGGACCATTGCCTTCCCAAGATCGTGTTATATGGCGAGCTCTCCACTGGCCACCGTGACAGAGGTGCACCAAAGAAGAGGTACAAGGACTGCCTAAAGAAATCTCTTGGTGCCTGCCACATTGACCACCGCCAGTGGGCTGATAACGCCTCAAACCGTGCATCTTGGCGCCTCACAGTTTGGCGGGCAGCAACCTCCTTTGAAGAAGACCGCAGAGCCCACCTCACTGACAAAAGGCAAAGGAGGAAAAACCCAACACCCAACCCCAACCCACCAATTTTCCCTTGCAACCGCTGCAATCGTGTCTGCCTGTCCCGCATCGGACTTGTCAGCCACAAACGAGCCTGCAGCTGACGTGGACTTTTTACCCCCTCCATAAATCTTCATCCGCGAAGCCAAGCCAAAGAAGAAGGAAGAATAGATTCATAGAGTTATACAGCACAGAAACAGGCCCTTTGACCCAAATTGTCCATGCTTACCAGGATACTTATTCACACAAATGCTGTTTGCCCACGTTGGCCCATTTCCCACTAAATCAGTGGTTCTCAACCTTTTTCTTTCCACTCACATACCACTTTCAGTATTCCCTAGGCCATCGGTGCTCTGTGATTGGTAAGGGATTGCTGAAAGTGGTATGTGAGTGGGAAGGGAATGTTGAGAATCACTGCTCTAATCCTATTTGTTACTGAAATATTTTGCTTGAGAAAAATTGTCTTTGGCCCATTTCCATTGGAGTTATGAAACTGTGCACATAACGAGTCAATGAGGTACGATTAAAACAGTGGTTTTCAAACTTTTTCTTCCCACCCACATACCACCTTAAGCAATCCCTTACTAATCACAGAGCACTGATGGCCTAGGGAATACTTAAAGTGGTATGTGAGTGGAAAGAAAATGGTTGAAAACCACTGATCTAAGCCTTTCCTATCCATGCTCTTGTGTACACCTCTTAAATGTTATCAACCTACTGGACTCTCCCTCATCCTCTGCAGCTCATTTCCTATAATTACAACTCTCTGTGTGAAAATGTTAACTCTCAGGTTCTTTATAAATCTTTTCCCTCCAACCTTAAACTTGTGTCCTCTAGTTCTGCACCCCTCTATCCTGGAGAAAGAAAATTGTGACTTCCTCTTATGAACTTTGTACACATTTATTAGTTCACCACTCAACTTTATTTACTTCAGGGAAAAAAAAATCCCAGACTATCCAGCCTCTCCTTATATCAAACCCTTGAGCCCCAGGGTAACATACCTGAGCTTAATGACATCCTTCTTATAGTTGGGTCATCAGAACTGTACACAACACTCCCAATGTTTGTGATCTCCCTCATCCACATGACAGATTATAGATATGCATTTGGGAGATAAATTGGGGAAGGTTTTTTTATTGTAGGTCACATACAAACACTTTAAAGCAGATCTTATTTAAAATACTAGAGCTCTGCTCATGCTAGACAGGATGGCTCCAAGAGCCTTTGCAAAAGCTTTGGAGAGTGCCCAAGAGATTTAACTAATGGATTGTTGTTTACAAAAAGGCAACAGATGAAAGAACTCGTCGGAGCCGCAGGCTGTCTGGAGTGGAACATGATGTTCTAAGAGTATCATGTGCTTTTGCAAACAGAGAGAGTAAAACAGGGTTTTTTCTCAGAGAGAGAGAGAGAGAGAGAGAGAGAGAGAGAGAGAGAGAGAGAGAGAGAGAGAGAGAGAGAGAGAATGAGTTCTGCAGTTCGACAGTTCAGCAACAGCAGGGACTGGAATAAGACAAGCTGGCAAGCTTGTGGAAAAACCCCATTTGGTAGAGAAACAAAATGGAACTCTGTGGTGACCTGAAAGAAAGAGATTATCATCTGGAAAACCCTGATGGGGCAAGTTTCTTTGGGTGTCCAACGAATAAAAAATCTCTCTCTGAAAACCGACAAGAACCTTCCTGAAGTTTACCTTTCAAGCAGCAAAGCCTGGTAAACTTCATAAATGTTTAATTCTGTGCACAGTACAAGAATTGCCTGCAACCAGTAAACTTGGAGGAATGATAAGTGAGATTGGATTGTAAATCAGAGAAATTTTCTGAACTTACATACGTACACGTGTGCTTAGAATTAGAAAGGGGTTAAGTTAGGTTTGTTAAGTTAATAATTTAAAGTTTGATCCTGTTTTCATGTTTAAAGATAATTAAAAGCAACTTTTGTTTAAGTAACCATTTGTCTTGGTGAATATCTATTACTGCTGGGTTTTGGGGTCCTCTAGGCTCATCACATACAAAACCCTTCCTGCTCATTGCCTTCTGTCAGCACCTACTTCTCTGACCGCAAAAGCTGCACTTGCACCCAAACCTCCTCCCTCACCACCATTTGGGCTCCAAACTGCCCTTCCAAGGGAAGTAATACTTCACTTGTCAATCTTCAGGGTGATCTACTGCATCCGGTGCTCCTGTTGTGGCCTTTTGTTTATGTACCTTTGCCCCTCCAATATCTAAAGACTGAGTTCAATCAGTCCTTTCTCCAAAATTATTCAACGATTGCCTTTTCACATATGTCACATTCCAGTCAGTGGCTCATGATTTGCCTTTAAAAAAAGTGTGGGAATTAAGCAGCATATTTTCCTTCAGGAACCCTTCTACACACATCTATTCTGCCCTCCTGGATATAGACTCGCCATTTGTTTTTTTTTACTGCATTGATGTACTCTCCACAAATATAGCAAAAATATTACATCTTTCCAGCCTAAATCTGAAGTTATTATCCACAGTATTAATGGTGTTTATGCTTTTGCGAAATATGTGACTCCTATCTGATCTCTTGCCAGGAGCCTTCAAATTATTGATGTGGGATTGACAAGGTGTCATCTAAATGCTGTTTGAGTCATTTTGCAAAATATTGTGCACCCGACAGATCTATAAAACAAATTTTACAGCTATATTATAATGGTGAACATGACTCCAGTGTGTGAGATATATCATTGGATGAATTCTTCCTGTTCTTAGTCATAATAATGCAAATTCAGGTTCTAATTTGCCCAGATCAGAGACTTCTTCTAAATTTAGATTCACATCTATTTCAGACACAATCATTTTCCAGTCTTCCCTTCTCAGATAAAATGTAGCCCAAGATTCAAATTCTGAACTCTAACAATGTTCTCTGATTTTTGGGGCCAAACCCTTGACATTATAAAGCTGTGATAACTGCAGTGAATTTCCCAATTGCAGCATGAAATGTATCACAGAAATATTCAGGTCCAAGGTCAAGCAGTGCTGTAATGAGTGAGTATCCTGTGATGATTAATCCAGGGTGAGCCGTATTCTTATTGAATCAAAGAAACAGCGGTGAAACAGCTGGTGCAATTGAATGGAAGAACAGTCTGAAAATCATCTCAGTAAATTCTTACCGATTTTTTTTTTGCTTCTAATTTTGGAGAATCAATCTTTATGGTGAAATATTTAACCGTAAAGAAGATTAATGTTCCTCTCATCTGGGCACATTGATTATTTGACTGATAGCTGGAACTGCCCAAAAATGTAGCCACAGTGTGTTGATGATGTTATTACGCTATCAACATAATGCAGGTGGATAACCACATCCTACTGATTATAATAGCGAATAGAAATATTCTAAATATTATTCATCCATTTGATTTTTACTATCTGGTTTATCTCCTTGCAATTGACAATGAAAGATGCAAAAAATTGGTCTCATAAGGGAGTGGGGGGGGGGTGGTAGATTTCCTTCAGAACCTTGAAGATCTGTTGTTGTTTAGACAGGTGAAGTGAGTGACAAGTTTACTAATATTAGTAATATTTTAATATTACTAAGATAATGACAGAATGAGGAATTATTTCCCTATAAATAAAGCCTCTTATTTCTCTGTACCTTAGCAACATTATTTAAACTCACTTTGTTATTTTTGAGATGATGACATCAGGCCTTATCTCATTACCTACTTTGCTCATTCCCTTCATTTGCTCCCATTTCTCAACTGTTTGTTTTACATTCTATGTTCAATAAACAGACTGTCTATTTATTTATTTATTTTTTTAAAATTTTTTATTTTTCACACCATAAATCACGTTAGCCATGATATACACTTTTTCTTTTTCACACATATACAGTGACTTTTTCTCCCCCCCCCCTCCCTCCTCCCAAGCCACCCCCCCACCCCCCCTCTCATCCATTTTAGGTATACAATCTAGGTTGCATTAAGCCAGTCAGACAATGTTGTCATTCAACAAAAATACACCAGAAATTCTACTGAGTCCATTCTTTTCTTCTCTTCTCCTTCCATCAACTTAGGTAATGTTTGTTCCCGGTAGGTTTTCGCTATTGTATTTAATGTAAGGCTCCCATACTTGTTCGAATATTTCAATATTATTTCTTAAACTATATGTTATTTTTTATAATGGAATACATTTATTCATTTCTATATACCATTGTTGTATTTTCAAATTATCTTCCAATTTCCAGGTTGACATAATACATTTTTTTGCTACGGCTAGGGCTATCTTAACAAATCTTTTTTGTGCATCCTCCAAGTCAATTCCAAATTCTTTATTTTTTATGTTACTTAGGAGAAAGATCTCTGGATTCTTTGGTATATTGTTTTCTGTTATTTTATTTAATATCTGATTGAGATCATCCCAAAATTTTTCTACTTTCTCACATGTCCAGATTGCATGAATTGTTGTTCCCCTTTCTTTTTTTTTACATCGAAAACATCTATCAGATACTGTTGGGTTCCATTTATTTAACTTTTGCGGTGTAATGTATAGTCTGTGTAACCAATTATATTGTATCATACGTAGCCTCGTATTTATTGTATTTCTCATCGTTCCAGAACATAATTTCTCCCATGTTTCCTTTTTTATCTTTATATTTAAATCTTGTTCCCATTTTTGTTTAGTTTTACCATTTGTTTCCTTATTCTCCTTTTCTTGCAGTATGAGTCTATCATGTACTCCATTTACAATTCATAAACTCCACTCCCATTGCAGGTAGTGGTTTGAAGCTAAATCTTGTTATATTCTGCAATGGTGCCACATCTGAACCATGGGTGAAGTTCCCACCGCCAGCAGGTGTCTGAAGTACGCCAATGATCATGGCGAGAAATTCATGCTGAATTATGAAGTTCTTGAGAGTCACTATCTCGGAGGATCTTTCCTGGACCCATCAGGCTAATGGCACCATGGAGAAAACATACGAGCACCTCCACTTCCTCAGGGGTTTGTGGAGGTTTGGTGCGTCTTCGTAAACACTGGACAATTTTTAAGAGGTGTAGAGGAAAGTGTGCTGACCAGCTGCATCATGGTCTGGTCTGGGGAGATCAAAACCCCTGAGCCTTGTAAAAGGTAGTGGACACAGGCCATGATGTCATAGCCAAAACCCTTCCTATCATCAAGAACATCTACAGGGAACGCTGCCATCAGAGAGCAGCAGCAATCATCCACACCACCCAGCAGATGCTCTGTACTTCCAACTACCATCAGGAAAGAGGTATAGGTGACTCATGCCACCAGGTTCAGGAACACCTGCTGCCCCTCCACCATCAGACTCCTCAACAACAAACTCAATCAGCAACTCTTAACTAGAATAGGGCATAATTCACGGATTATGACCTGGCAAGAATTGGTTAACTTTTATCACTGTAATGAATAATCAGTTTCATATCCAAATGCAAATGTTATTCAAAATCTTTGTCATGCACTGGAACTGTGGCTGGAATGGTAGGGAATTCCTCTATTTTTTTTTCATTTTGGTTATTTTTAATTCAACCAGTCAGACCAAATTTGGTGTGGCATTGCAGGAGGTGGTATCAAGGGGACAGAATGTTACACTGCTGTGAGTTTAACAATAGCTCTCTGACAACATTAATACAGCTCAAATTGAATTATATCTGCATTGCAGAAATTCCAATTATATATCAGATTTAATTTTTTAATAATCCTGAAGGTTTATTCCAGAGAGATTTTTATGATACAATTTTCAAATTTCTGAGACCAACATTTTTGTTTCAAACTCTTTAAATGGGCAAAAGTGCATCATAGATTATGAAAGGTTTGTGGAATGATAGAAAACCTTTAAGTTCAAGTCCATTGTCATCTGATTGTACAATTACAACCAGCTGAAACAGTGTTCTCTGGTCCTTGGTGCAAAAAACATGCAAACACATAACCAGATATAACACACATACAGTCAATACATATGCAGTATGTATATAGAATTAAATAAATATTGTTTCAGAAATTGTAGAATCTCAGAGGATTTAGTATGAACCGTTCATTCAGTAGGACTCACTGCCTATGTTTGATTTATGATATATATTGAAGCATAAAATAATTTGACATACTTTGCACTTTTTTCTTGTTGGCTTTTAGAATTAGTCATCATCAGTTTAAAATTTAGAGAAATGAGAGAACAGCTTATTGAGACAGACAACATTCATAAAGTGCTTAACAGGCAAGGCACAGGGAGGATATTGCCCCTAGCTGGTGAGTTTAAGACGATGAGTTGCAGTTTGAGAACAGTGGGAAGGCTGTTTGGAATGAAGATGAGAAGACATTTCTTCTGAGAGTGTGGCGAACCTTTGTGAATCCCTGTCTAAAATCACTGTGGAAGCTCAGTCATTTTGTTCATTCAATGCAGAGATTTTTGGATAACGCAGAAAATATCGCAGAAATATATAAACCTGATCTTGATGAATGGTGGAGCAGGCTCGATAAGATGGGAGGATCCACACCTGTTCTGATTTCTTTTGTTCATCTGGTCTGATGAATTAACTTGTTTACCAAGAACTGCAGTATCTATAAATTGGAAAAATGGGATTTGACCCATCTTCAGCTCACTTCTACATGAGAGGGTTAATGTGGACATCAAATAGGAAACATGGTTGATTTAGATTTTGCAAGATATTTCCAGGAATCAACAAGGAATATCTTTAAGTTATGTGAAAACAATACAATATTCAGTTTATTTAAATGTTCTAATAATGCATCTGAGATTGTCAGTGTTTTATATATATATAAATATATATATATAAATATATATATAAAAATAATATATATATAAATATATATATATATACATACATACACACAAATAAATAAATAAATATATTTAAATATGTATAAATATATATATAAAATTCATATAAATAAATAAATAAATAGATTTTTATATATATAAATAAATTTATATAAATAAATAAATAAATAGAGAGAGAGATATATATATATATATATATATATGGCAATTTCATGATCTGCTGTAAGGAAACACACAGTGTTATTAAAATAGATCCTTCCCCAGAAATTAACTGCCGGATAATTAAGGAGTTTGGAATGTTTAAAGCAGTGGACACTGAACTATGGGCCCCTGGGCTAACTGCAGCCCATTGCTCATTTTTAAATGGCCCATTAGAGAAAAAAGAAATGGTGGTGCTGTTGCAATAGCTGTGCTGATGCGGACCCATGGAGAGCAGGGAGCAAAGTCTTAGCGCTGCCCCATGGAATCCAAATGCCTGGTCCAATTGCCGTCGGCTCTGTGCAGGTTGTAAATAGCCTGATGGTGGTTGAAAACTGCCAGGCTTGATATTTTTTGGCCTGTGATTCCTTATATTTTCTAGTATGTGGCCCATAACCAAAACAATTTGGCAACCTCTGGTTTAAGGGTAATGTATTTTATATCCAAAAGCCTGCAGCAATGATCCAGAAGCAGGAGTTTAAAATTCCATATTGTATATATATATTGTGTATTTAAATTTAGTTAATTAAACAATTTCAACATTCAGAAGTTCGTAATGATGATGGAAATAATGAAATTATAAGTTCACTGGTAAGGAAAATCTCCCATCCTTAATCGAAAGAGAAACTGGGTTAATGGACTTTGATCAGAATCAGTAGGAGTTAGAAATTAAAAAATGTTTTAAGATGTGGGGGGGGGGGGAGCCACCAGTACAAAGGGGATGTCAATGACAGTTTAAAGGAATTCTGAATGGCACAAGTGGTGGTGATACTGGCAGATAGGATGACGACATATTGATCACATCAGATCAATATTAAAATGGATAGAAGGGGAAGGGGATGAATGAGAAGAGAAGGAAAAGAGATTCAATTCTGGAACTGAGGTACAAACTATTGCAACTGCTGGAAACCAGATAAAAAGGAGACTGCAGGAAACAGAAGAATAGAAGAAATCAAAGCAGGATTAAGTCATTTGGCCTGTCGAGCTTGCTCCATCATTCAATAAGGTCATGGCTAACCTGGCTGTGGACTCGGCTCCATTCACCCACTTGTTTCCCAAAACCCTTAATTGCAGGGAGGCAGTGCTGCTGGAGCTCAGCAGCAGCTGCTCAATGCGGGATCAATGCCTGTTTTCTTTATCCATAATCCCCCACACAGCTGGAACCGCTCTGCCAATGGGAGTGCCAGGGAAACCCAAATGCCTGTCACTGCCCTCCCCTCTAGCCGCCCCCTTGTTGCTCCCCCTTGTGCCCCCCCCCCCTCACTGCCACCACCCGCTACTGAGCATTATTTTCTATTCTGGACATACATTACATGTTTTTTCTACGACTGGTCATCCTACTTTGTAGTTCTACAGTTCGCTGTCAATTATACAACACAAATATATCATGGCGACCACCAAGACCAGGTCTCGTTGCTGTTTTTGGTGAGCTCCGGCACCTAACCAAATTTGCACTGCACTCCTGCTTAATTCCTTTACTATTCAAAAATACATTTTAAATACATTCATTGTGGCAACTTCCACTGCTTCAATGGGCAGAAAATTCCATAGATTCCTAGTTCTCTGGAAGAAACAGTTCTTCCTTATTTCTGTTTTGTTTATTCCCCAAATTTTAAGCTTAGTTCTAGTCCCATTGTACAATTTCCAAAATTGTATTTCATTTGCCACTTTTCTTCCCATTCTCCTAATTTATCTCAGTCCTTCCGCAAACTTAGCCACAAAGCCATTCATTCCATAATCTAAATTATTAATATACAACACTGAAAGAAGGATCCCAACAACGACCCCTGTGGAACACCACAAGCAACTTGCAGCCAATAAGAATATGATCCCTACGTTCCAACTCTCCTCTCCCTGCCAATTATCAAATGCTCTGCCCATGTGAATATGTTTCCTCTTATACCGTGGGCTCTTATCTTGTTAAGTAGCCTCATGTGCGGCACCTTGTCAAAGGCCTTCTGAAGATCCAAATACACAACATCCACTTCATCTCTCTTTTCTAGCCTACTTGTCTCTTCATCAAAGAATTCCAATAGGTTTGTTAGTTTGTTAGCAATATTTTCCCTTAAGGAAACCATGCTGGCTCTACCTTGTCATGTGTCTCCAAGTACTCCATAACCTCATCCTTGACAATCGACTCGAGTATTTTCCCCAATCACTGGCATCAGTCTAATTGGTGTATTATTTAATTTCTGCTACCTCCCTCCCTTTTTGAATAGTGTGGTTTCAACTAAAAATTTCTAGTCCTCTGGGGCATACCTGAATCTAATAATTCTTGTAGGTTCATTACCAATACCTCCACAATCTGCTAATCTGCTCTCCTCTTCCCCCTCCCGCCTCCCCTTCCCTCTTTCCAGTTCTCCTCCTTCTCTTCTCCGAGCTATCCCTCCTCGCCTTGGTAACTGCTTCCCCCTTCCCTCATTTCTCCACCTTTTACCTCCTGCTTTTGTGACCACACCTCCTCTCTTAATCTTTTGCTAGGATGCCTGCCGACATTTTTCCATACTTTGATGAAGGGCTCAAACCTGAAACGTTGGATATGCATTATCTTTGCTATATAAAGGACACTGCTTGACCTGCTGAGTTTCAACAGGATTGTGTATTTTTACTTCAACCACAGTGCCTACAGATATTTGTATTTTACCTCCACATCTCTCCTCTTTCAGAACTCAAGGGGGCAATCTATCTGGTCCAGGGGAATTATCCACACTTAGATAATTCAGCTTTCAGAGCACCTTCTCCTTTGAAATAATAACTGCATTCACTTTCCTTCCTTAATACCCTTCAACATCTGGCACACTGCTAAGGACTTCCACAGTGAAAAATCATTCCAAATACCATTTAGTTCCTCTGTTATCTCCTTATCTCACTTTATTATTTCTCCAGTCCATTTTCTATTGTCACCTCTCTTTTACCCTTTACATATTTGTATAAGTTTTTTTGTATTGTCTTTGATATTATTTGCTAACCTGCTTTCATTCTTTATCTTTTCCCTCCTTATGTTTTTTTAGTTATCTTCTGCAAGTTTAAAAAATAATTCCTATTCCTCTGTCTTCCAACTATTTTTTGTTTCTTTTGCTTTCACTTCCCTTATCAGCTACAGTTGTAACATGTTTTCCATTTGAATATTTCCTCTTTTTTGGTATGTAGCTATCATGCACCTTCATCTACAGTGCTTATCTGGCATTATATGATATCGGATCCACAGCAATGTGGTTAAATCAGCATGAAAACCAAATGAACTATTCAGTTCAGTAAGAATAGGCCATAAATGTTGGTAACCCTCAGATTAAAAGCGCACTTTAGAAAAAAAAAACAATAGAATCTGGAAGAACCTAGAAATGTAGAGAGTGAAGAACTAAATGGCTCCAAAGGAACAGATAACCATCCTTTACAAACAAAAATAATTTCTATATTGTTACCCATTTTAAAAAAATTTTCTTCCTTAATTTGAGGAATGACTATAATTTATACAACCATTATTATCAGTTGTTTTTCTTTTCAATTATTCCTGGCAAGTTGGCCAGTTGTTTGTCTTCAAATTATCCAAAATTTATATATAATGTCTTGTGTTACCTACCAAACAGCAGCAATAGAAATGAGCCCAGACAGTGTTACAATTAAAATAATATTTTTAAATTATTAATAAAACATAATAGATCACTTTAACTAATTTAATTACCTTACCTAAACTTATTTACACTTGTCTAACTTAACCCTGAACTCTGCGCGAATATACTGGTGCTGGTGTATGAGCCACTACAGCTCAAGGCATAATTCTCAGAAAGCAGTCTCAGTTCAATTTCAGAAATTCAGTGTTGACATGTAGGCTTGAAATTGATGTGGCACGCATCAAGGTGGATGAGACACACAGGCTTTAAATGAAATTTGCAGTTCATGAAGTAGTTGGAAGAGTCCTGGGTGTCAGAATGTTTATATCTCACAAAACCCTTGTTGAGGTGCTTCCAACAAAATGTTCTTTTTGGACGAGTGCCAACCAAAACTCCCCTCTTCTTTGGTATAGGGGGACACAAAGTAAGTGATGCTCACAAAGCTTCCAGAATCATTTTTGTGAGTCTCACTCTTGCTGCCATCCAAGTGCAGGTTTTCTTCTGCAAGAAGAATCATTTTCATGGGTCATTCAAACAAAAGTGACTTTCACTCTTTTCAGTCACAAAGTGGTCTTCTCATTCCTCTATAACTATTGGGAAGATATCAGATAGATTGACTATGCACTCATTCCTCTATAACTAACTGGAGGAAATCAAGCAGATTGTCTATAACCATGCATGAGGCCAATCCAGCACAATATTTCTTCTTCAGAGAACTGTTTGCTCCTGTGCTGTCTCCTTAAAATGGCCCCTGAGCAAAACTGTGTATTTGGTCTTAATCTGTTGGTCATATGGTCTATGCACCTAGGTTTTAGGGACACTGACTTGCTTCTCTTCAAATGTATCCAGTTTAGTCATGCGATGTCTTCAGTCTGCCAGCTCAATTTCACAGACACTCCCAAAGCCTGCAAGATTTGTTAAATCTGTACTCTTAAAGTGGCAGTCCCAAACAACAAAATGAACTGAAAAATGGGAGCATGTAACACTTGAATTAAAGAAAAGCTGCATGCAAATCATAACAATACATATAAAGTACAGCATCTCTCTTATTGCTAGAGTGGATTGAACCAGTGAGATTATTTGATTGACAAAGGGTTCAGGCTCAAAATGTTAGCTACATAACTTTGCCTCTTCTGGATACCGTAAGACCTGCTGAGTTTCTCCAGCATTTAGGTGCATTAGCTTGATTCTTCTTTTTAAACCTCCGGATGAAATCTATCAAAATGACTTAATTGATGAAAGTCTTAGAAGAAGGATAATTCATGAATATTGTTCAAAAGTAAAGGTTTAAGTCACATTTTTCTCCCCAAAGCAGTATTTTAATGGTCATTTTAAACAGGTTGTACTTATAACCAATTATAGAATGTTATTGTTAATGTTGTTAAAATGATCAGGAACCATTTTGATGATATTTTAGGAAAAAAAACAGATTTACCGGTCGTAGTTAAATGTACCAAAATTTAAGCAGAAAACCATTATCCAGAAGTCAGTCAACAACCATCATCCAAGTAAAGTCCATCATCTCACTTCAAAAACTCACAGATGAAAATAGAGGGTTTTGTTGTGGGAATTCTATCTTTCTGAAATTAATCTTAATATACATTTCTAGACACTGTGTCACATATTGATTAAAAAAAAAGACAAATGCAAAATTGTTTCATAGCTTGTTGTCAATCCAAGCCTAATTTGAATGCATAATATTACTGGATTTCATTTCTGTGGAATAGGAAGCTCATTGATTATTGTCACACTTAATTTTAAAATAAATGCAGAACATGGATATGTGAAAAAATAAAATTGAAAAGAAATAAAGAAATCAAAGAAAATAGAGACAGACAGGTGGAACTAATAAGTAAAATCAGAAAATTGTAAAAGATGTTGGACTGTGGTTATGAATCTCAAAGATAAACCCATTGGTAAGAGTTATCCATCTCCCCTTTCAGTCTAGCTATGTGGATAAAATGTTGAAGCTGTGCTTTGGAATAGATCTGTGAGTTAGCTTTCCCCTTGACCATATAGATTGTTGCTCTCCCTCTCCTAAGTAATTATTGAGGGTGTGAGTTCATAATAGGAGGGCAAAGCCTGATGGATACAACCATATTCATAGCTGGAGGCCTTCTATTTACTTCACTTATCTCGACAATTGACTGCATCTTTTCCAGGCCTGCTTTCAAGTTGTCCAAGGTATATCAGGCTTCTCAATGAAACTCATTTCTTCCTTGCTTAAAATTTAGATCAGATCACAGCTTGTGATATTGGCAGTGAATAGATAGACCATTAATTAAAAGGAAATTGTGGGCTGAACAGCATTGAATATCTATTTTAGGGAATGGACTGAGAGGGGATTGCAGATCCTTGGCTACCCCATTTTTTTTATTGTTCAGTTCTTTACCTTGAAATGCCAAGAGTTGTCCAAAGATCATAATATTATTTGATGATGGAAGTTGAGGTATTGACAGATATCTGTGTAGTCTTCAAGATCATTATTTTTACTGACTACTGATTTGTCATACATTGATAACTTTCATTATTAGCTAACCATAGGCTAGACTCTGAATACAGACCAGATTATATACATACATAACCCAGAGTAAAATTTAGGAATGTATATACATCTGCTCACTTTTGACCATTCACTCTGTCCCTGGTCTAATCATTCACTCAAGACAGCATTTCTATGTGGCTGAGCTGAGGGGTGGAAAAAAAAATCATCAGACCCATAAGATAAAGCTGGAGGATCTCTCAGAATAATTGTTGATGATCAGAAATATTTGGTAATGGTGAAGAGGTATTTTGACCTCAGATGTCTTTGTAGGTCATTATGGAGATGCCAGTTGCAAACATATACCATATTTTTATGCATATAACACATGCATTATATGCATAAACCAACCACCCCTCTGCATGTTATATCGATGTGTGCACTATATGAGAATATTTTTACATGTTGAATGAATGAGTACAATTTATAGTGAGCATGGGAAGTTAGAGCAAGTGTTGGAATATAATAGCAGCATTGAAAGAACGCGCACAATTTATAGCAGCCACGGACAGATACAATTTAGAGTAAACGTAGGAATGTTATAGCGAACAACAGCATCAATGAAAGAATACACACAATTTATAGCAGGTGTGAAATTTTGATTTTGGGAATATCTCTTTGGACTGAATGCGATGGTATTCCTTTAAACAGGACATTCTGGCGAGGACACTGAACCTTATCAATATTAATTGTCCATACTCTTCCTTGAGGGAGGAAATTAACATATCAAGTGCCTCTAATTTTGAGACAACTTTAGAGTTAAAATTTTGCTTTCTTTGAAACCTATCTTCAATCTATTTAATTGATTCCTCTCAAAAGTTTGTTAATGTGCTGCAACAGGATATCATTTATATAATATCCGATTGACACCTCTGATGGAAGTTGATTGGGTGTTAATTGTGGGAGATTAATTGTGGCCGATACTAGTATGTGCTTTGTCTCATGTCCCATTTAAATGCAAATTGATTTTGCCTGTCGGAGTTCAGAATACTACACCCACACAGTAGATGTGTGTGGACATTATTTGAAAATATTTTTATACAATTCATGATTCTTTGCATGTTATGTGCATGTGTGTTATATATATATATATGTGTGTGTGTGTGTGTGTGTGTGTGTGTGTGTGTGTGTGTGTGTGTGTGTGTGTTATATGAGTGAAAATATGCTAATGGACTAATAGGGACAGCTCAGTGATGGCCATGCAATTTAGCAAAATCCAATGAATTAGCAGATCTACATTTGATTCATAATGAGTATTAAGTTAAACACCTCTTCTTTAAATAGTTTCTCTAAAGAAAAGAAAACATATTTAAGGACTTTTTTTTCTTTAATATGCATGAAGGAATATTCTGCTATTTCCTTGGTAAATTTTTATATACTTTTGTTTTTTTTTGATGTGCAAATACTGAACTGAGATTATTTCAGAGAAAAAAAATCAGTTATAGTTAAATAATTCACTGCAAAATGATTTATTTTGTGCTTTGTTCATGTATCTTAAATTTGAGGAAAGTGAGCTTTTCTCAAATAAAGTAAACTGAAATAGTTGGAAATACTCAACAAGTCAGACAGTATCTGTGTAAAGAGAAAGAGAGTGAACATTTTAGGTCACAGATCCTTCATCAATATTTTGATGAAATGCATTTGGCCTGCATTTTAACTACATTTTCCTTTGAACCAGTACTATTTCTAGTGTAGTAAAACCCTTGGAATCTGGAATTCCAGCAACCAGCGGAAAAAAAAAAGGGAGGAATAAATAGATAGAATTATAAATAATAAAATAATAGATTAAAAATACATTATGTTTAAAATTGTAAAAATAAAACTGATGAAAATAAATAAATAAAATAAAATAAATAAGAATAAAGTAACAGGTAAAAATTCATGTTCAAAATTGAAAAAGTAAGTAATCAGTGAAGTGACACAAACATTTGGTGAAGATGGGAGCAAATATTCAGCCCGCGAGTGCTGTGGTCATGCTGTTTGAATAAAGTTGTGTGAAACAGCAATGGTGTCGTGCAGGATGAAGAGCTGTTTGTTGCCACTCACCGTTGGGGTGAATCTGTTAAAGCGTCTCCTTAATCCTGCTTAGTAAGAATTGCCGTGGTTAGAAGTTTTATCTGTAAACTTAGTTGGGGGTGGGGAGGTGGGGTTAATGATATTGTTCACCTTTCGAGCAGCTCCATGGAAGAACCTGCAGATGCAGCGATGGTTAAATGTTTTCAAAGAATGTGACTGAAAGTAAAGTAAAATGATTTAAGGTTTACACATTCATGCAAGAGACTTTTGTTCAATGTAAGTACTGTATAGTATATTTTTCTTTTGTCTTTTAAACTGTTTATTCTTAATGCATGTGTATTAGTTAAGCATTGTAAGAGAAAGTCTCAAACAACCGGAAAATACACTTATCCGGGATCTAAATACCCTCATAAATACCCAGGTGTTCCACTATATTTTCCGTTTGATTTTACTTTTTACAGGATCTGCGTTTTTGTTTCACTTTCATAAACTCTTGTTAGGTCGTTACGTCTGTTTTTCATGAGAACCTTGACACATTTCTACCATAATCCTATATCAAAGGAAATACAGTTTTCTTAGCTTGGGAGGCTCATGCTTGTTCATCTAAGTTTGCCTGATATAAGTTGACAGGCCAGTGACTTGAAGTCTATCAGAGTGGAGAAGATAACAAGGATCCATTAAGGGGGATATGTAGCTCAAGGGCAGTAACATAAACCTGTGAAAGATCCATATCAGATTGATGCAAAGAGCTGGGTGAAGTAAAGGGGCAGAAAAAACAATTTCTTGGGAGTGTAATCAAGGATGTAATTTGGTGCTAGAAGTGGCAGAGGTGTGTGGGAATAGAACTGGTCAATAAATGCACTGGAGTTTTGGCTTCTGTTATTGGGATGTATGAAATCCATTCCATAATGTAGCAGGAATCCGTCAACTCAGTAAAGAAATACTGTTCTTCTAACTGTTACATGCATGGATGGAATTGATAGTAAATGTTTTTTGTTGGTCAGAATCTGTTGTCATGAGCAAGTCATAAAATTTGTTGTCTTGCACCAGCATCACGCAGTGCAAACATTTATATAAATCACCTCACAAAATAAAATTGTTAAAAAAGTGCAAGAAAAAGTTAAAGAAAGGCAGTGTCTTTGGTTCAGGAAACTGATGGCAGAAGGAAGGAAGCTGTCATTGTGCCATCGAGTGCTCGTCTTCAGGGTAGGTATTGCACCCTTTTCCCCCTGAATGGTAGCAGAGTGAAGAGGGCGTGGCCTGGGTGGTGGGGGTCCTTGAGGAGAGAGGCTGCTTTCTTAAGACACAGCTTCTTGTGGATGCCCTCGATGGACTGGTGGTTGTGATGTTGCAGGCCAAGATAAAAACTCTCTGGAGTTTTTTTTTTCTTGACCTGAGCATTGAAACCTCTGTACGAGACAGTGATGCAACCAGCCTGAATGGTACACCTGTACAATTTTTTGAGAGTCTTCAGTGACATACTGAATCTCCTCAAACACCTCACAAAGTATATTTGGTTTGCTTGAGTAATATTTAACTTCATAGGGAGTCGAGTCATATTTAGTCATAGTTTTACTGATCAAATATGTTAAAGCATAAGGAACGTTATTTCTAAAGCATTCTGAAATTGAGCTGATCTCCTTTGTAAATTATTGATTAATTTTAATACTGGTATTGTGTTATTTTTAGTGTGACAATATCAGGTAAAAACATCAGTAATTTATATTGTCTTGGTCAGACAAAATGGTTGGGGTAATTTATTGACTGCAGAGGGCAGTGTTTCATTTCATTTGGACAATCAACATTGGAAGTGAAACAGCAAATAGAAAAGGTTGGAAATACACTGCAGATGCCTCCGCACTGAGAAAGTGAAATGACGTGCTTATGTTCTAGAACTGCTGACACCTTACCCTTTGAAAAAAATGTCACGTATAATGTGGAGGTACACCACCAGCCTACTGTAGGGGGAAACCTCTGTACCTGCAGGAGTATAAGGGGACAGAACAACACCTGGCCGGCTGTCAATCAGTCTGCCTGAATGAATCAAGACCCACCCAGTCGGGTGTCAATCACCCTCCGGGATATAAGCCTGCGCCGGCCTCCTGAGGCCTCACTCAGAGTTGCAGCAGCCACAGCTAGCCTGGCTCTGTGGAAGTCTTTGTGGATTAAAGTTTGTTGTACAGTATTTATCTTTGTGTGTGTCTGATTCTGGCTAACAGTGCATCACAATTTAATCCACAAAATTTTCCCATGGTGGCTACGGAAAAACTCTTGTGTTCAGGGAGCCTCGAGGTCGACCCACGCCACCCAGAAGCCCAGACATGCTTCGAGATCTGCCAGCATGTAGTCGAGGCAATCATCAAGGCACACAAGGGTGACATCCTGGTCTCCGATTGGAAGAGGTTGGTCCTACTCCGGTCAAATCTGAGTCCCCGCGCCTTCCAGGTAACCGAAGGCTGCTCCACGTACAAGAGTGCAATTGACACTCTCGAGAACTTGTTCAAGTCCCCCCATGAATGCGGTCTGTGCAAGGTACTAGATCAACACCCGAGCCCAGCAACCTGGGGAGACGGCTGAGTCTTAGCTGGAACATTTGTGAGACTTGGCCCGACCGTGTCTGGTTGAACTGGGGGTAGGTGCAGAGGAGGTTGAGATGCTGATCTGGGTCACCTTCATCCGAGGGCTATGCTCGAGGACCATCCAGCAGAAGTTGCTGGAAGACAACATCTATGCCCTAACCAGGACTGTGGAATTGGTCCAAACCCTGGAAGTAGCAGCCCTGCACGTCGAAGCCTTCGATTCCAGGTTCCCCCAGGCTCCCTCATGGCCCTCTCACACTGTAGCTGCAGCCCCAGGCCGAGCTTGGAAGGAGAACATCACTGCAGCAGGCACCCGGTGCTCCTAAAATTACAGTGGGTCTTGGTGTGGGTCAGATTGACGATTGCGCCAAAACTGCCCAGCTAGGAACCAGTATTGTTCCCGATGTGGCAAGAAAGGCCACTTTGCAAAAGTGTGCCTCTCTAAACCTGCTGGCAGCTTAGCGGCCCTCTATGACCTCCCCTGCGGACCACCCCCCCCCCATGTGTGTATGCCGGGCGGCACCATTGTCCCCACAACGACTTCTGTCTTCCCCATCTTCGACTGTGCAACATCCAGCCCCACCAGCGATCATTGCAGCATGTGCCCTGAGCATCTGCACCAGCCCCCACCCTCGCTGGCATCGCTCACTGAGAACTACAGCAATGTCACTTCCGGCTGACATAACGACATCACTGCCACCGGCTGTTGATGACATAATTTCCCCCGGCGCAGCGGATATGGCTGGGGAAGGAGGCCAGCCACGCAGCGGCCCCCCACGTGCCGACGCCATCTTGGGCCAGGCAGCACCTGACACAGAGGACCCCTGATGACATTGAGAATAATGTGGTCCATTCGGTCACTGCTGTGCACGGCTAACAACGAGACCCCTCACGAATGTCTGTTCTCATTTCCCAGGAGGTCGGTGATGGGAACGTCACTCCCAGCATGGCTCACATCCCCATGACAAGTGCTTCTGCGTAAGCATGTATGGACACACAAGGCCGGTAGCGGGCTATCTCATTGACCATGTCGGCGATCCTGGGCAGGGGGTAGGCATCCAGCTGGGTGTACCGATTAATGGTCTGGCTTTAATCCACGATCATCCTTGTCTTACTTCCCCCTTTGACCACCAGGACTTGGGCTCTCCAGGACTGGGCACTATAATGCCTTCTGCCAGGTGGCAGCTCTGCCTAATCCAGTGAGGTTGCTAGAAGCACAAAGTTCAATGACATATGTCGTTAATAAATCTAATTGTGATTAATTGCATTGTTGGCAGGGTGCTGATGCTTTGATTCATCAGCCATGATTTTGCACTGTGAGATTAGTCTGTACCAAGTGTCTGCAGCAATCAGCAAAAAAAGTTAATGGAGGTGTGGACAGTGATCAAGTGCCAGGTTTCCATTTTGGACTCCTACGTTCCAGCTCTGGCTGGGCCTAACCTGTGAGTGGGATCTTCTGACTTAACATACATGTTGCCAGATGTTTCTATGCTTCACTGGTAGTCTCAAAAGGGGGAAATATATATTTTGCAGGATTCTCAGGTGAAAAATGATTAAATATGGCAGGAGTACAACACACCACTTTAAAAACTAGCTGCCTGAAGAAAAGATATGTAATATTTAGTAATTTAATTAAGTTACCTTAATTAAATGGCTGCACCATTTCATCGGATGCAAGGATCGACAACGAGATAGACAACAGACTCGCCAAGGCAAATAGCGCCTTTGGAAGACTACACAAAAGAGTCTGGAAAAACAACCAACTGAAAAACCTCACAAAGATAGGTGTATACAGAGCCGTTGTCATACCTACACTCCTGTTTGGCTCCGAATCATGGGTCCTCTACCGGCATCACCTACGGCTCCTAGAACGCTTCCACCAGCGTTGTCTCCGCTCCATCCTCAACATTCATTGGAGCGATTTCATCCCTAACATCGAAGTACTCGAGATGGCAGAGGCCGACAGAATCGGATCCACGCTGCTGAAGATCCAACTGCGCTGGGTAGGTCACGTCTCCAGAATGGAGGACCATCGCCTTCCCAAGATCGTGTTCTATGGTGAGCTCTCCACTGGCCATCGTGTCAGAGGTGCACCAAAGAAGAGGTACAAGGACTGCCTAAAGAAATCTCTTGGTGCCTGCCCCATTGACCACCGCCAGTGGGCTGATCTCACCTCAAACCGTGCATCTTGGCGCCTCACAGTTCGGTGGGCAGCAACCTCCTTTGAAGAAGACCGCAGAGCCCACCTCACTGACAAAAGAGGAAAAACCCAACACCCAACCCCAACCAACCAATTTTCCCCTGCAACCGTGTCTGCCTGTCCCGCATCGGACTTGTCAGCCACAAACGAGCCTGCAGCTGACGTGGACATTTACCCCTCCATAAATCTTCGTCCGCGAAGCCAAGCCAAAGAGAAGAGTTAGGTTAAGTAGTTTATTTTAGCATCCATGTTTTCTTCAGTGCTTTAAATCAATAAGAGATATTTTAAATGTTTTCACCATGTTTTTATTTTGGCATTACAGGATGGAGGTTGATATCTGTAAATGTCAGACATTCACAAACTTACAACAAATCTGTAAACCTTTAAAGCGCTGAGCCTGGGGATGGACAGCACGAGCTGCCAAAACATTTCTATGGGTGTGTGCTGCAGTTGGAGAGGGTTCAAAGGAGGTTCACTAGGATGATTCCAGAAATGGAAGGGTTATATGAGGAGCATATGTCAGATGGTGTGTCAGACTATTAAAAAAGCCTTTGTGTTGCTTTTAGCCATGGTGAAGTTCTAGAGGAAGTATGTACCAGAAGAGTGGAAAAAAAATATTGTGACCTAGGGACAGGTGTCTATTAATTACAAGGCATTGGAAGGTCTACACCAGTGTATTTTTAAAATTTTAATTATAAAGTCAAGCAGCTCAAAGGTCTATGTTTAGATATTTGCAATTAACGGCACATTGGTTTCTTGCCTAAATCTGTTGTATAATTTCTGGATAATTCATGACAAGTATTCATTGCATAATGCTTATTTTGACAGCAAAATTTCATCAAATATTTGCATTTCTGTGAGCATTAAATTTGGCAAAATTATTGTGATTTTAAACCAAATGATTCATCCATAGTCTGCACTGAATTAATTGGCTGCATAGACAAGAGTGCCACATAGATCTGAGGAGATCTTTTGAGTGAGGGAGCACAAGATTGGATGTGTCTCGAGAAAAGAAAATGCATTCATAATGATTTTTTAAAAATCTGCAACATGGGAACATTGATGTAGAATTGATGTAGAATTGATTTAAAATTTGTTAATGAAGAAATATCAAGTCAGGAATTTCTGGTAGGCCCAGACAAAAATTGGGGATGGTCTGGTTTCCTTATACATCTTGGAAGTGGGATGAGTTAATGGCCAGGGAACAGAGGTGATGTCAAAAAGAAAAGGCAATGCCTTTGAAGTGAATAAGAGAATTTTCTTAACAGAGTAATACATAGTAGTTCTAACTTTCTCAAAATAAATTCAAAATTTGTATTTGCGAGAGATTATAAATAACATGGTAAGAAATATCACAAACTGTTTGTATTATGGATGTAGCGTCCCTCCTAATACACCATAAAATGAGCCGATTAACAATAGAAAGGGAGAAAAGAGAGCCGGTTAGTAGAAACTGGAGAAGTCAATGTTAATGCCATCTGGCTGAAGAGTGCCCGGACAGAAAATCAGGTGTTGTTCCTCCAATTTATGGGTGGTCTTGGTGGGATAGTTCACAAGACCATGGGCAGACATGAGTATGGGAATGAAATGGCCACTGGGAGGCCCCTTTCACTGATGTGGACAGAGAAAAGATGCTCAGTGAAGTGATCGCCCAGTCTGTCTGATGTAGAGAAGGCCACACAGGGGGAACTGGAGGTAGTAGATCACTTCCGTGGATGCACAAGTGAAGTGTTTCCTCACTTGAAAGGGAGTAGGTGTGGGTGTAAATGTGGCAGCTCCTGTGCCTACAGGGGAAGGTGCCATGAATGGGGGGAGGGGGGAAATCGATTGTTGCGTCTAGGGGCAGAGGGAGCCAGGGCAGATGAATGGAAAATGGAGGAGATACAGGTGAAGGTTGAAATGATGGTGACAGAAGGGAAGCCACATTTGTGGAAGAAGACTGACATTTCAAATGATCTGGACTGGGAACAGATGCAGTGGAGAGAGAGAAATTGCAAGAAAGGAATAGAATCCTTGCAGGGAACTGGGTGTGAGGAATTGTAGTCAAGGTAGTTGTGGGTGTTGGTGGTTTTGTAAAAAAATGTTAATGGAAAGTTTGTCTCCTGAGAAGAAGACTGAGAGATCCAGAAAGTGGAGAGGGTTGTCGGAGATGGACCAGGTGGGTTTGAGGTCACGGTGGAAGTTGGCAGCGTAGTGAATGAAGTTGGTAAGCTCATCATGGGCACATGAGGCAGCCCCAATATACTCCTTAATATAGTGGAGAAAGAGTTGAGCGGCCTTGTCTGTATAGGGTTGCAGCATGAATTGCTCCACAAAGCCCACAAACAGGCAGTCCAGTTCTGGGAATCTGAAATCATTGAAGAGATGGAGGACAAGTGAGGAATCACGGATGTAAGTGGGGAGGGATTGGACCAGGAGAGAAAAGCTGGAGTCAAGGTAGGATGAAACTAGCTTGGTGGGACAAGAGCAAGCAGAAACAATGGGTCTACTTGGATGATGGGGTTTGTGTATCTTGGGTAAAATGTAGAAATGGGCAGTGTGATGATGGAAGCAATTAAGGGGATAGGAGGGAGGTGATCAGAGGTGATGAAGTTGGAGATAGTGTTGGAGATGGAAGCTTGATGAGCTGTAGTAGATCCTGTGGAAGTAGGAGGAGGTGCTTGAGAGCTGCTGTCTGGCCTCAGCAAGGTAGAGGTCAGTGCGCCAGACCTCAACAGCACCACCTTTGTCTGCGGGATTGATGGTGAGGCTGGGATTGTTATGGAGTTAGTGGAGGGCAGAGCAGAGCATTCAGAGGAGGTGAGATTAGAGTAAGACAGGGGAGCGATGAAGTTGAGATGGTTGGTATCCCAGCAACAATTGGAAATAAAAAGAACCAGACTGGGCAGCTAGCCAGGACGAGGTGTCTAAAAGGCTTAAAGCGGGAAAATGGTGGGGGGGGGGGGGCGGTTGGAGAGTCACGGTTGTGGAAATAGGCTTGGAGGTGGAGGAAACAGAGGAGGAGTTTGGCTTTGTGGCATGTGTGAACTCTTTAAGGTGTTGGTGGAAGGAGACAAAAGTAAGGCATATACTGAGGACTGATCAGAGGGAGGAAGGTCAGAGGGGATGGTAAAGACCAAGCAGGTGTCAGAGTGGGAATCAGTGAGGTGGAGGGTGGATGGTTAGGGAGATCATAAGGTAAAGATGGAAGGTAGGGTACATCGGGGGGTGGGGGGGGGTAGGTTGAGGATTGTAGAGGACAAAGGGGGGAGGTGGAGGTTAGGGGAGGTCAGAGGGATGAGGTGGGCTGGGTGTGAGAGATCAGAGGACAATGAGGGATGTAGGAGAGATTAGAGTGAGGAGGTGGGATATAGGGGGTCACTAGAGAGAAGGGGGAGATGAAAGGGTCTGAAGATTAGGGGCTGGGAAGAAGAGAGAACCTCAGTGAAGATGATGAGAATATAGGGAGAGGTGTAGGGAGACAAGGAAGGGTAAGGTGTAGAGGGGGGGGAGGATGAGCCAGTGGGATCCAACAGCAAGATCCCAACCATAGTGGCCATGTGGTGAGGTTTAGCATTGGATACCATGGCCCGAGGGCAGCGAGGGCCCAGGTGAGAGTCAACATGGGAATAGCAGGGAGCTCTAGTAAGTGGGAGACTTGGGCCTAGGCGGTAGTCACTAGCCAAGGCGTCGAGAGCTCTGGTAGTCCTGACCCTGCATCAGTGAAACGGACCTCCCTGTGGCCAACCATTTCAGTCCTGCATCCCACTACCATACTCACATGTCTCTCAATGGCCTCATACTATCCCACCAAGACCACCCATAAATTGGAGGAACAACACCTGATTTTCCGTCTGGGAACTCTCCAGCCAAATGACATTAACATTGACTTCTCTGGGGTCTGCTAACCTATCCTCTTTTCTCCCTTCCTTCCCTTCCCTTGCCCCTGTCTTCTTTCCTTCAGTTCTCCACCCCTTCCCTCTCTATTTACCACGCTATCCCCCCTCCCCCTCACAGTGATTGCTGTTGTGCCCTCCCTCCCTTCTCTACCTTTTATCTCCTGCCTTTGGGATCATGCTCCTCTCCTCACCCCACCACCCCCCCCCTTACCTTTTTGTTCAGATCCCGCTAACATTTTTCCACACCTTGATGAGGGGCTCAAGCCCAAAATTTTGGTGATGTATCTTTATCTTTGCTATATAAAATACACTATTTGGCCCGCTGAGTTTTTCCCACATTGTGTTTTTAGATCTATTGTCTCTATGCAGAATCTGCCTTGGTTTTCCAGTTCATCTTCATTCTCTTCATGCAATTCTAGTCTTGAACTACCCAGTAAATCTCTTTTGTATTCTTGCCAAACATAAATGCAGATCATCTAAGGTTTTGAGACAATAAGGAGAATGCTCTCATTAGATTCCCTCTGTCTTTACAGCAATTGAATACAAAGGCATCTTTTCCAAAAATGGATGCTTAATTACTACCCACACAATTGACAGCATCAGAAAATGCTGCATTGTATAAACTTTTTCAGATCCTGATTGCACCATGGGCTTATAAAGTAATTTGGGTTAGTATTTCTAAAATACTGATGAATCTTAAATGTGATAGAGTTTCTGATTTCAAATTTTCAGCGGTAACTGTGCACTCTCTGAAGCTTTCCATTCAATTCCATATATTTCAGAACACATTGCTGTTGGCTAAAATCATTCTGTGGGTACAATGTATTTTTCGGTCTGTTAAGTGCTGCATGGTTGGTTAGCATAGATATTAGTTCAACACTGTTACAGTGCCAGCATCTGAGATTTGAATCTGGGTCTGTCTGTAAGGAGTTTGTACATTCTCCCCGTGACCGTGCAGATTTCCTCCGGGTGCACCAGTTTCCTTCCACCCTTCAAAATGTACTCGGGGGGTTGTAGGTCAATTGGGTATCATTGGGCAGCATGGGCACGTCAGCCCTGTGCTGTATGTCCACATTTAAAATTAAAATTAATATTTAAAATTTAAGTGCCATTTTCCAAAATTCTCAACTTTTGCTTTCCCCCCCCCCCCTCCAAATTTGGAAAAGAAATATATTGAGAGCAAACAACTTCGTGTTTTTTTGCAGCAAAACACTAGTTGCTTCCATTGAAATCAATTGCAAAAGAGCACAGGAAAGATTTAAAGAGAAGAATCATGGGATTCAACCTGCAAATGTGAGTTACAGCTGAACAGCAATTTTTTTTTCTTCGAAACAATGAACCACACAACTTTCCTCTGATATTGTTTGCCAGTCATGATTTCCACAAATGGCTTCTGATTCACAAATTAACCATTTTCAACTTTTTTTTGGGCTAAGAACCCCCCACTCCCGCTGCCCCAGGATGTTGCTCAAAGTTTATGGTTTTCCTCCCCCCTCCCCCACCCCCTTCCCTGTGAAGCAGTCAAGTTTTGGATTATTCCCTACTTCTCTCCTTCCAACTAGTGTACATAAATAAGTGTTAAGAATATTATGATACATGAGAGAAAAAACCCAACACTTTTGGATTGTGGTCCCTCGGGCCCTCATTGAGAATAGCTTGTAGACTGTGAAAAGTTACTCTCATTTTATTGCTGTTAATGCTGTATATTGACGAAAGATGGATTTTGCAGTTTGGATGACAGTGAACTAACAATGTTCACACTTGTTAATGTGAAGTTTGGATCAACATTTTCGGTTGTCATGTATTTACAGTTGTTTGAGTTGCTTCACAAGTCTCATCTTACCAGTACAGGTAGACCCCTGACGGGGTTCGGTTCTGGGACTCGCATCGCAAGTAGAAATTACCATAAGGTGGTGTCTACCTGTACAGGTAGTGGTCTTCCTTGTCCCTGCTGGGTGGCTGATGCGGTACCAGGTAGCTAGGGACAGCAGAATCACCTTGCAACCTACGTTGTGATTTGGAATGCCTGCCCAGATTGCCATCGCTCTCTCTCCCTCATCAATCTCTCTCCCTCCCCAGTGATGGCGATCTGGGTATGCATTCCAAATAATCTTTTACAAAAAAAAAATGGCATTGGGTCCATCAAAGCACGTTTCCTTGACGTCACTACATTTCCTTGACGTCACGACAAGAGGAGCGCCAAAATGATGGTGGTGGTGTGAAGCAATCTGCATGCACTGATTGGACAGAAGCATTCCCTTCAGATAAAAGAAAAGCAACCACATTGAAACAGGTAGACCTCAACTTGCCTTTATTCAAAACGGATTCTGATCATCACAACTTTAAAATATTGTAGGGGTCTATCTGTGTAAAGATTGGGCATTCATGTCATTGGTGTGGTACCTAAATTACAACGATTACTAAATTTATCTGTAAATGTTAGGACTTGTCCATTTTCTGGGGAGGTAGCAATTTTAATGCCGTTCTTTAAACCCTTTGGCACTGAAAGTCAACTTTTACAAGTGTGGAATGTCATTGGAAGAGATCTTTCTCTATTTTTTTTATTGGTTTCATCAAGGAAATGTTACATAGGTACATAATATAGCATATTAATAAATCACCTATAATAATAAAAATGGTGTTGAGACCTACAATACATTGAGAAGTAAAGATAAAATCTAAAAAAAAAACACTATACTAATTATCAACCCCCTCCCTTCAGAGGCTACTGGCTAAACACAAGCAGTCCACTAACTGATAATAAAAAGGAAGGTAATCAATGGGGTCAATAGAGATCTAAATAATGTTTATAAAAGCTTACTTTAAAAAAAACTTGTCAATGATCCATTTTCTGTCGATGATCCATTTTCTGTCGATGATCCATTTTCTGTCGATGATCCATTTTCTGTCGATGATCCATTTTCTGTCGATGATCCATTTTCTGTCGATGATCCATTTTCTGTCGATGATCCATTTTCTGTCGATGATCCATTTTCTGTCGATGATCCATTTTCTGTCGATGATCCATTTTTTGTCAATAATCCATTTTATGCTTTTTGCTCTTGATTTGCCAATGGATTTTAACTCATACATCTAGGTTCACACTCCTGTCATTAACAATTTTTCAATGGAATTGGTTGAGTTTCTTTGCCAGCTGACACTGGATAAGATCATGTCATAGTCTGGCTACCCAATTTATTGTCAGTTTATGTGAAAAAAAATCTCATGCAAAGTTAATGTTACCAGTCATCACATTTGATGCGAAGAGTGAAATATTGTTTGCGAGAATAAATAAACACCATGGTATCATCCATAAGAACCATGTCACAGTTGCACCTCTGCTTTGTTCAGGCTGTTCCCCACCTGCTAAATTTGTTTAACAACAATATGATTAATCAAGAAGAACATAACTGCATTTGTGTCAGATGAAGGAAATAACACAGAACTGCTTGACTTCATTCTCACAATAAGCAGAATTATGTATCACTACAATTGGAACATTATGATGTGACATTTATCTCTTTATTGAATCAACCAAAGTGACCAACTCTTGTTAAATAGGGAAACACTAAAAAGGAGACCATATACAGCAATGATGAGAGATTAAAGTGAGGTATCAATCTAACAAAGCTGAAACACAACTTGCTAAATTTAAATGTGCCGGACTATAGTGGGTGGATCAGATCTAAATTACATTCTTTATAGTCCAGTTTGAGAATGGCAGTGGTAAACCTGGGACTAGCAGGTGGGAGGATATTCCATAAATATACACTGCATCAGCCACTGAATACAAAGGACAAACCCCTGGTATCCAGCACTAATGGAGATTTGTAGATGCCAGATAAGTGTAATTACTGGTTGCTTGAGACTTGTTTACAATGCCTAACTAAGGAATTAAGAATAATCTATTTAAAAGACAAAAAAATTATCCTTTACATATACTGAAAAAATTTCTCTTGCATAAATATATAAACGTAAAAGCATTTTACTTTATTTTCAGTCACATTCTTTGAAAACATTTAACTGATGTTGCATCTGCAGGTTCCTCCCCCTCCAGAGTAGCCCAAAAGATAAACAATTACATTACAGATAATTATCCCCCTCCCCACACTTTAAGAAAGTCACCCCAACAGCAAGCAGCCTCAATCTGCTCTTCATCCTAAATGAAGCCATTTTATTGTCACACAATTTTATTTAAACAGCTGCTACAAGCAAAGCCCTCTGCCGAGTGAATATTTTCTCTTTAAAGTTTATTTTCCTTTTTTTTTTAAAGCCAGTTGCTTGAATTCCAGATACCAGAAAATTCACTGTAAATATTGCAAAAATTGCCTTCTCCAAGGTCCTTTCCATTATGGATCACTGTTTTCAATTGATTTCCCCGGCACTATCTCAAGAAATGGCTATGGTGGCTTAGAGCATTCCTGTGTAGAAGAATGACTTGCTCCTTCAGCTAAGCTAGTGCACTGTATCCATGCCTTGTTCAATTTTGTCCAACTCATTTCCTCTGAATCAGTAATGGGAAAAACTCCTTAATAATGCACTGAAACAACACCCAGTCACCAATAAATAAAAAAAAAAAGACAAATAAGACCAGGTGAAGACCAATTTGGAAAAATCAATTCCTGACCTTGTCACAGCTTTGATCCAGACACAATGCAGACAACTGAGTGTCAGACAAGAAGTACAAGTAGTAGCTCTTGATAACAAAGGACCTTTCAATTGAATTCATCACAAGGGAGCAACAGAAAAACTGAGGCTAGCAGCTGTTAAATCCAACATGGTGAAGAGAAGCCAATCATCATTGCCTCAGGATATTGCTGCCAAAATTTTCTCTAGAACGAGCATTTCGTCCTATCAGCTCTCAGCTGCCTCGCCAGTGATTTTCCTTTAATCTTAAGGTTAGATGTGCAGCTGTTCCCTGACAATTCCACAGTGTTAATCTCTATTCACAATGCTCATTAAAATGAAGTAGCCAATGTGGACTAGCTTTTATATTTGGAGAGCATACAAGCTTGGCTGCAAATGGTGGACAATGTTTTGTTGTATATCCATCTTAATTAAGAGAAAGCCTAAATGTTTTTTTCCCTTATAACATCACCAATATTGAACCACATGGTAACCACACCTAATAGCCTGAATATACCAGAGATTGTCTGATTGCGAAAGCTAATCAGGCTCAGGACTGGTCAGTACTTGGAAGGGAGACCGCCTAGGAACACTACATTGTGTAGTTTTCTGTGAGGTGCACTGGACAAATTTGGTGACTCTCTTTCTGTCTTATGGTAAAGAAAAGTTAAAGAATTTTATAATGTTACATTCTAAATGTAGTATTATGTGACAATAATGGAACCTTTACCTTACTGGGCCCAAGAATTGAACTAGATATTGTTTCACTACGGTTATTTTTATTGGTAATTGTAATTCAGCATCTGGGTCTAATGATCCAGTGTAGGAAAGAATGTTCTTTGTTTATAAAATAAGATGTGACTAGAAAGCAGGAAATCTGTAACTGACAATGAAAATGTCAGAAAAAGCCATCGTGCACAAATGTTCTTTTTGAGAAGGAAATCTCTGATTGTTGCTTCATTTATTATTTTCAAGAAGCTTTGATCAAAAGCAAGAGGTCAAGTCTGAAAGTCTGCTTTCACACCAGCCATTTGGGCAGGGAGTGACAAGAGTGTGCATGAAAGTGTTAATATTGACAGAGATTGAGGAGTTGCTTGAATTTTTAAGGGAGGGCAAAGAATATAAAGATTATTTTTCATTTCATTCACTACTTTTACCTTTCAACCCTACAGATTTTCTTTTCAATCATTTTAAAAACCATTGTTGAATTTCTACCTTTGATCGTTTTGGAACTTTTGCTCTACATAATAACAATACATTATGTAAAAAAATGGTCTCCTCATTTCTGTCTTGTTTCTTTTGTTGTAATAAGGAAACTTGAGGTTCTTTTATAACAACTATACTTTATTAGCTACAGTACTCATGACCTCGTGTACCATTTTCAGGGCTTTCTACTCAAAGATATTGGTGAAGCCTACCAGCGTGTCGACACACATTCCACTACACCTCTGTATAAGTTTGCCGAGGTTTTCAATGTCATACCAAACCTCTGCAAACTCCTGAGAAAGTACAAGCATTGATGTTTTTTCTTCATTATAACATTGGTGTGTTGGGTCCAGGAATTTAAATTTCCATATCATCTGCATGTCTTGTCTCCCCCATTGTCACTGAAATGAACACCTCTGGCTTTTCTCTCCTAACGTCCACAATCAGCTCCTTGTTTTGGTGACACTGAGTGTGAGGTTTTTGTTAGTACAACGTTCATCTAAGTTTTCAGTCTGTATGCTGTCTCATTGTCCCCTTTGATACAACTCACTACCCTGGTATCGTCAGCAAATTTGTAGATGGTGTTATTTCGTATCAAGCCATTTTAGGTGTAAAAATGAGTACAGCAGGGTACGGCGGTGCAGATGGAGATTGTGGAGGGTATTCAGACTCTGGTCTTGGAATTAGGTGATCAGTTTTGATGTGGCGATGGTGTTGAATGCTGGGCTGCAGTCAATAAACATTTTGCACAACTGGATCCTTGACTTTTTAATCACAAGACCACAGTCAGTATGAATCAGAAACAACGTCTCCTGCTCACTGACAATCATCGCAGGCGCATTTCAAAGATATGTGCTTAGCCCACTGCTCTACTCACTCTACAACTGTGACTGGGCACAAATGAAATGCCATTTACAAATTTGCCATTGACGCCATGATCATTTAGAAGATTTAGAGATACATCAGCTAGTTGAGAGGTGGCACAACAACAACCTTGTAATCGGCGTTAGCAAAAACAAGGAACTGATTGAGTACTTCAGGAGAACATAAACCAGTCCCCATCGAGGGGCCTGCAGTGGAAAGGGTTAAGAAATTCAAATTCCTGGGTGTCAACATCTCTGAAGATTTATCCGGGGGCCTTTATGACGATGCAATCATGAGAAAGGCTTGCCAGCAGATATACTTCATGAGGAGTTTGAGGAGATTTGGTGTGTCACCAAAAGCTCTTAGCAAATTTCTACAAGTGTACCGTGGAGAGCATTCAGAATAGTTTCAATGCCACATGGTATGAAGGTCCCAATGAACAGGGCAGGAAAAGATTCTGGAGAGTTGTGAACTCAGCAAGCGCCATCATGGGCATCAGTCTTCACTCCCTGAATGACATCTACAAGAGGCGCTATCTTTAAAAATAAAGCCTCTATCCTCAGGACTCTCACCACACAGGCCATGCCCTTATCACACTGTTACCATCAGGCAGGATGTACAGGAACCTAAAGGTGAACACCCATTGGTACAAAAACAGCTTCTTCCCCTCTGCCATCAGATTCTGAATGGACAATGAATCACAGATACCACTCAACTTTCCCCTCTTTTGTACTATTTTATTTATTTAACAAATTGAAAAAGCAAAAAAAAATGTGATATTTTCACAGCAGTAAATTCTGATTCTGATAAAGAGCCTTCTGATGTATGCATCTTTGCTGTCCTGGTGTTCTATGGCTTTGTGTCGAGCCAGTGAGATGGCAACTGCTGTAGACCTGCTGCTGTGGTTGGCAAATTGGAAAAAGATCCATGTCTCCACTAAGACATCAAAACTCTTCATTCCTGTGGATGCATGCCACTGTTCAGTAGTCATTTGGGCAAGTTATCACTTTTTTCTTTGACACGGGTAATAATCAAAGTTTTTATTCCTGATGTCTCTGTTGAGTAAATCAATGAGAGCCACATTTCATTCTGTCAGTTCCCAATAGCATGGGTAGAAATCTGTGATTGGAACCTGGATGGTAGTGCAGGTCCTATTTAAGGGAGTCAGAGATGAGTTGTTACAGCTAGAGGTAGATTCAAAATGGATGCCTCCATTAGTCATGAGTACTTTAGCTAATAAAGTATAGTTGTTATAAAAGAACCCAAGTTTCTTTACTACAATAAAATAAATATCACATGGTAATGAGTAGAAGAAACTCCAGGAGTGTGCAGAGTGAGAATCAGTTGATAGCAGCAGAAAACATGGAGAGTGTAAAGGATCATGATCCTCTAAATTGGATTGGAAATGTCGACCACGAGTGGAGGTTTTTCAAACAACTACTTATATTGTAGCTGCAAGCCATTGGACTTCATTGCAAACCTGATGCAAGAATGATTGCTACTTACTTTGGTGGGACCTCCAGCACTAAAGGTTTTCAATGCATTTGTATTTGCCAAGTTAGCTGACTTAGGGCAAGTTTGACAAGGTTATCGAGATGTTTGATGAACACTGTTCACCAACGAAATATGAAACATTTAAGAGGTATGTGTTTCACTCACCCACGCAGAGGACTTTCTTAACGGACTTAAAACTAAAAGCAATAACATGCAATTTTGGATTGCTGTAAGATTCAATGATCCGTGATCAAATTGTGTTCGGAATTAGTGCCCAGAAAGTGAGAGAGGGATTGCTACAAGAGACAGAGCTTACCTTAGCTGGAACTGGGAAGATATGTCATGCTAGCAGCTCACAAAAATTTTGGTGATAGTGCAAAAACCTCACATTGCAAGAAGAAATAGTTGCTGTTATTTCTTCACTACATTCTGGAAGAGCTCCAGGATCTGATGGGTTTCTGATGGATTTTTTCAAAACTTTTTCTCAACTGCTTTCACCTCAATTAAGTTTTCTGTGTTATCGGATTCATTTTGGCAAGGTAATCTCCTGGCAACATTTAATGAAGCATGCATATCTCTCATAGTTAAGAAAGGTAAATACCCAACTGAGTGCTCCTCCTACAGGCCAAATTTTATTAAATGTTGTTAACATTTTGGCTAAAGTTTTTGCCCGTAGATTGGAGAATATTGTACCACCTATAATTTCTGAAGAGGAGACTGGTTTTATAAAAATAAACTACTCTTATTTTAACATACATCGCTTATTGGATATTTTGTACTCCTCTTCCAGTGGTTCCTGAAGGTGTTCTTCCCCGGATGCAGAGAAAGCATTTGATAGAGTTGAATGATGTATTTATTTTGAATTTTATAAAAATAATAGATCAGTTTTTATTACATGGATTAAATTATTGTATTCATGCTCTATGGCTTCAATTTTCATTAATTTTCAACAGTCACAACCTTTCAATCTCCAACAGGGAACCTGTCAAAGTTCATTACGTTTTGAACCTGCATTTTGAGAATGCAGGGATATTCTATAGATTTGTAGGAAGGAAATTGAACATAAAGTTTTCCTTTATGCGGATGATCTGCTTTTCTTATCAAATCCTGACACTTCCTTCCCATCCGTTCTGTCAATACTTTCTTAATTTAGTGTTTTCAGGATATAGATTAAATCTGCATAAAAGTTAACTTTTCCCTTTGAATACCCTTGCATCAGTGTACATTAATCTTTTGAAAATCAATTTAACTATCTTACAAAGGATCTTACAAAGGATCATAAGTACCTTTTAAAGAAAAATTTCTTACATTATTAAAGCATGTGAAACAGTCTTTAACTCAATGGTTGGCCCTTTCTTTATCTTTGATCAGTCATATTAATTCTATTAAAATCAATATCTTACCTAAATTTTTATAACTTTTTTAATCTATGCCAATTTTCATTCCCATATCATTTTTTTTATTCACTTGATTCGATTATATCATCTTATACATGAAAAGGTAAGCACTCTCATCTAAATAAAGTTCATTTTCAAAAACCTAAAAGGAATGGATGTATGGCGCTACCTAATTTCAGATTTTATTATTGGGCGGTCAATATATGCAAGCTTCAGTTTTGGTTACATTTTCATAACCGAGTGGACCATCCAGTATGGGTAGCAACAGAGCTGAATTCTGCTAAAATTCTTTCCAGTCCAGCACTGCTTGGATCCTCACTTCTCTTTTCCTTAAATAAATCAAATGAGAATCATGTTGTTAGGCATGCTGTGAGAGCATGGGTGCAGTTTAGAAATGTTTTTTTTTCTTTTTCAAGCCCTCTTTTATCCATTCATCTTTTTCAACCTTCATTGTATGATCTTAATTTCTATGAATGGTTTAAATTCAGTATTGAATCTATCAAAGATCTTTCATTCTGGAGAGCAGCTTTGCAGCTTTCTGAAAAGTTCAATTTACCAAATACTCATTTTTTTCTGCAAATGTCTGCAAATCAGACATTTTCTTCAATTTCAAATACCTGATCTTCCTCGGACACCTGGTGCAAACATTGTTGATGTATTATTTAGTCTAAAACACTCTCACAAAGGTTTAATATCAATTATTTATGATAAAATGGTGGGTTTTAGGCATGCCCCCCTAATTAAACTTAAAAATGCCTGGGAACAGGATTTAAACCTTCCATTATCAGATGAAGTCTTGGATCTAATTTTCAAACTGGTTAATATCTCATCCTTATGTGCCTGTCATTGTTTGTTAGATAGTAATATAATAAAAGATATACATAGGGCCCATATGCCTGAAGTTAAATGATCTCATATCTATTCAGATGTAAATTCTTGCTGCAATAAATGTAAGAGAGGAGAGGCTTCTTTAATTCATATGTTTTGGACAGGTTCCAGCCTTGAAACATAATGGAAGGAGGTGTTTCAAACTTTAATGTAATCCTCGAGCTTCATCCTTTGGTTGCTCTTTTTGGTAAAACTGAAAAGGATGATGTTCTTTTAACTCTAACTAAAAGTCGCCCTCTGTCTTTTGCCTCTCGCTTGGCCAGACGTGTGATATTGTTGCGATGGAAGGGTGCTGACCCACCTATTCATGCTCAATGGCTGAGGGACAGTATGTCCTGTTTAATTTAGAAAAAATCCATTACTCAATTAATAATTCAAATACAGGGTTTTAAATGTTGTGGGACCATTCCTGAAATATTTTCATAACCTCTTGGCACAATATTAGTTCTTGTCATTTTATTTCAGGAACAAAGTACATTTTTTTCCTTTAGTCATTCAATGTTGGTAAAAGGATGAGTTTAGAGCCATGTTATATGTGATATAATTTTCTTTCTGATGTATTTTTGTATTATGGATGTGCTTTATGTACTTTAAAATTTGCTGAGTTATCTAATATGTCATTATTATGATGCATTCCATAAATGTTGGCCTTCAGTACCAAAAAGCTAAAATTCACAGACACATCCGTGTACCGCCTGAAGATTCTCCACGGTGGATGCAAAACTTCAGCATGTCCATGTCGATGTAGTTGGACCTTTGCCGATCTGTCAAGGGATGAGGTATTTATTTACTGTGATTGACCGATTTATTTGTTGGCCGGCGGCAATGCAGGCAGCAGACACAGAGACCTGTGCACGGACCTTTATTTTTAATTGGGTTGCACGGTTTGGTGTATCTAGTCACATCACTTCAGATCAGAAGGATGCATGTTCAGATCACGTCACGGTCACCAAAATATGTAGTGGGCTATTTGATGACACTACCTTACGCAAGTGGCAATAAATGACACTGGAGACAGTAGAGTCAGGAATCAGTACCTTTATTGTGCTTAACCACAGCTTTTATATTTCCCACTGCACGTTTCACGCTGAGCCTCCTGGGATGGGGTACTGACGTCACTTTCGAGCCTCGGGTGTCGGGTGCCATAAAAAGCACGGGCTCTTATTTGCGCGTTTTTCCTAATTGCTGGCACCTGATCTGTAGCTGGAGGACTGGGACATTGTTGGAGGCTATGCACTCTGGTAATGCGCTTGCTTAACAGTTGTGGCTGTGCGTGATTTTGTTGTATGCGTGTGTATGTTTATTTTTGAAAATCAATAAAAATATTAAAAAGAGTGCAAAAGCCAATGAAAATGAAGGCATAATGACACAAAATGCAAGCAGATCATAGCTGAAACAGAAGGACACAGTTCCATAGAAGGTCATCAAGAATATGAATGAAGGATGGCCTAGAGGTGATTGTCAGCCATACTACAACATCAGAGCTGAGCTGAGTGTTGTCAATGGGCTTCTACTCAGACAGAGTAGAATCATCATTCTTCAATCACTGTGACAAGAGATGCTGAAAAGAGTGTACGAGGTGTTCCTTGAAATTGAAAAATGTAAGAGGAGGGCGAGAATTGTTCTTGATTGGCCAGTTTAAATACTGACATTGACAGGATAGTTTTGAACTGCGAGACCTGTTTGAAACATCACACACAGCAGACAAATGAACCCAAATCATAACTGACTTACCAACAGAACCATGGCAGAAAGTTGGAAGTGATCTGTACCACATGGATGGAAATAATTACTTGCTGGTTACTGATTATCTATCGAACTATCTGGAGATTGCACTGCTTCCTAAAATGTCTGCTGCTTGTGTGACCCAAAATATGAAATCAACCTTTGCAAGACATGGAATTCCTCAAATTGTCTACCATGACAATGGACCATACTACAGCTGTAGAGAATTCCAGAACTTTGCAGAAGAGTATGATTTTCAACATGTGATTTCAAGTCCTCTGCATCCACAGTCAAACGGTAAAATAGAGAAAGGAGTTCATATAGCTAAACAGTTACTCAACAAACCACTAGACAGTGGCTCAGATTATTATCTAGCTGTTTTGAGTTATAGAGCTTTGCCACTTGAACATGGGATGTCACCCACTGAGCTTCTGATGGGACATAGACTACGCACCACACTTCCCTACTCTGCAGACCCAAGCAATACCAGAAATGTCAAAGATGTTGTATGGAAACAAAAGCATCTGCAATGGAGTCAAAAAGCAAAGTATGACAAGTCATCAAGAAGCTTAGGGCTACTGGCACAACATGACACAGTGAGAAGTAAATCCAAGATCCTACTCTGTCGGAATAGAGGATGGTCAAATACTGAGGAGGAATCAAAAGAGCCTGCTGAAAATGGAAGAGACTGCAGGAACAGACAAATGCAGAAGATCCCGCCTGCCCAGCAACAGAGGAAACAGCACTAGTGCTAGACAGTAGTGGACTAGCAGAGCCAACATAAGCACCTGTGTTAAGAAGATCCACACATGTTATCAATGCACCTGGCAGTCTGAATGTATAAAAGAAAAAGAACGTCATGCTTAAAAAGTTTATGCTGCTGCTGTTGTGTTTACATTTGTGTTGACATTTAAATTGATATGCATACTGTATTAGTATGTCATGTTGTTAGATTAAACATCTCAAGGAAAGGGGATGTAATGATAATCCTGACCACTAGAGGGAGTCATAGACAAGTTGTTGTAACTTGTGGTAGATTCAAAATGGATGCCTCCATGAATTGTGAGTACTTTAGCTAATAAAGTATAGTTGTTAATAAAGAAACTTGGGTCTCTAGTACAATAAAAGAAATATCACTGATGTGGCACCGTTAAGATCAGCAATTTTAAATATTTAGTGGTCACCATAATCCTTGGCAAACAGTACAGGGCTGTATACCCATAAGGTTGTGATTTGTGCTGTTGTCACATGAAAGAGCAATGTCTTTGTTGTTTCATGCATTATGACATGAAGTTACATGGAGGCTTGAACATTTATAAAAAGAAAATATAAAAATTGAAGAGTCTCAAAATATGAAATAAAAACACTCATCAGGGCTGAAAATGTTTGTGGAAGGGATAATACAGATGATGTTTCAAGTTGTTTATTTAAATTATTGAAAAAAAAACTGATGAAGAGTCCAAACCTGAAACATTGATTACCTTTTGCTTCCGATGGATGCTGCAAGGCCTGCTGAGTTTCTCCAACCTGAATTGCAGCATACCCAGCAGTAATGGACTGATGTGACGGTTAGATTAGAATGCAAACCTGCAACATCCTAACCCTCAGTCAATCAGTCAGAGCAGTCACTTCCCAGATAAAGAACTACTTTCATCTATCTATTGCATCTATAACATAAGAAAGAAGATGCTTGTTTTTGTTTTTCCTGATTAATAGATGGAACTGCAGGTGCCAACATTTTATGAAAATACTGCACCAACAAACCAGAACCCTCTTGAATCATTTATGCAAAATAACTTGGAGAGTTTTGATAACATTCAGATATCTAACTCAGCCTGGAGATATTTCTCAACATTGTAAATTGATTTAGATGAATTCAATAAGCTTTGATCATTGTGAGGAATTGTGCACCTACAACAAATCATTAGTAATATAGATGATTTTGCTATTTTCTATCTCTTAATTTTAAATTAATTTTCAACATTTGCCTTAGGAATTCTCATCAGTTTCTGTCAAAGGTAAATGCACCCATCACTTTTTTACAGCCTGATTTGCCTAATTCTGCACTGCCAGGTGTAACAAATGGCTTTCAATCAAAAGCATTCAACATCACAACAAGTAACAAGTATTTATTTTATTCTATAAAGTTTCAAGAAATACAAATGTCCTGAGCTGAAATTTAAGAGCTCAGAAGAAAATATTCCCAAAGGAAATATTTAATGAGTGGATGATCTCAACCATATTCTGTGTACATCATTCCATGCACTATATCCTGTAATGCTTAACCATTTTCATTTTCCAATCAATTACTTAGTTTTCTATTTGAGAGAATGAATGATTGTTTAATTTCATGTCAGAGTTCAACATTGTATTTTAAATATTTAAAACCATGAATACTTTTGGAGATGTCAAATTCCTTTACATTTGCAGGAGAAGGCAAAGTTTTAAGTTTTTGATTAATTGTTTCTTGATGTCCTAATTGCGGAGATGGATTTACATAACTTAGCTGCAATGTCCTGTTTATGTATGGCTATTGTTGGGCACATCACTTTTATCATTCTGCTCTTATGTTCAGCAAGTTGAATGATTCTCATGTTACTGGGTGAATGATACAAGTTTTGATGGTCTTAAGAAAGAAATTCTTAACATTTTGGCCAAGAACAGATTTATCGACAGTAAAGTATCTTCAAAGTACTGCAAAGTAGTGTGGTAACTGACTGCAGATTACGAGCAATTAATATTATCATTCAAACTTTTCTTAGTAATCTTGATTGACAGATCAAAGAATTAGGTATGACTTGTATCTGGCTATTGATCATATTCAAAGTGAATTCTTCGACCCTCTAACAAATGCCAACAGATGGATGACACAATTCATTAATGTATAAAAGTCAAAACTTACAGTATTTACCCTGTGGAAAATACTGTGTGGATTTTCCTCTGCTACTAATTGTAGCCTGCGGAATGAAATTTAATATATTTTGACACAGCCCAAATCCCTCGGTAGCAGATGCTCTTTTAATGATAGAAACTTGGCATCTGCAAGTTCACCGCTTGTGATGATATTCTTGTCAGTCCTGACCCACTATTTGATCTCATGCTGGGAGTCTGCACTGGAGAGTAGCAGTCAGTGTGTGGAATCTTAAGAGATAGTCCTGAGACACCTAGATATTCTGCTTTTGAAATATTATGTTCATCTTGTAAGAACACTTAAGCTCCAATATAGAACTCATCTAGATGATATTATGATCTTTGCATAATTAATCATCTTCCCTCCAAGAGAGCTCCCTGGGATCAAAGGTGGCTTGTTTCCACTTCTGTACCGCTAGTTCTGAAATGACTGAGAAGAGTCGTGTGGTTCTGATGGATTTTGCCCTAGGTAGGACAGGTGCATGGTGGGGTAGAGAGGCAGGTTACTTCAAATATGGTATATTTCTCATGCTAATGCTGAGCTTCTGTGCACTCCTGATGCATCCACTCCAGGTTCTCAGTACCATCTGATTCCTCCTTCACCACTTGGAGTCAATATGGAAATCAGTGAGGATAGTGCAACAAGGTTTTGAGAATGTACTTGAAATTTTTGGTTATTTTTTTTTCTCACAACAGCTCAGAATAGAGATTCTATTTCTTCTGTGTGGTGTCAGGTATGCAAACAAAGAGTTGTGCCCAACAGAGTTTCATTAGGGCCTCAATGTTGGAGATGTCATTCTGTCAGGGAAAACTAACCTGTTGAGTTAGGACTATGCTACAAAGGCAGCATTGGTGGTATCCCTCTAGGACTTTTAAGTGCCCCACCTGTGGCAAAATCCATGGTCCCACATTGGCTCTGCTGTCATTTTGGAATTCACTGAACTGGAGTGGAATGAAGTCATCCTGAAAAACTATCAAAGAGAAAAGGGTTGCAAGACATCTTCAAGGAGCAAGTACATGTATGGCTCTTCAAATTCAAGACACATAAAATCCAAGCTTTCTGGCTATCTCTGCTGAGATGTGGCATATACAGGTACTCTCTGTCTTCCAGCTGTAATTGGGACTGAGGGATTGGTCATATCTTGAAATGGACATAAGTCAGAATTTTTCCTGCACGAGGAGTACTGAAGTCTCAAAGTAAACTTTTTATCAAATCTTTTCTTCATTCTGGTCCATGCTTACTTTTTTTAGTCAGCATCCTGCGGTCCGTCGGCTGGACGTGGCCAGTTTTATTCCTGTGCGTACGTGCCAGTCTTGATTGGCACACGCGCAGTGGGTTTGCATATTAGAGTTCGGTTGGCACATATTAAGCACCCTGAAAATATTGAATTTGCACCCTTAACTCTTCTGCATGTGCCAACTGAACTCCAACACTCAAGCCCACCACACATGCGCCAACCAAAGAGTCGCGCATGTGCAGAGGAATCAAGATGGCCGCGGCCAGCCTATGGACCCTGGGATGCCGATTAACAAGGTAAGTATGCACATTTTAGCTCTTACATGCCCTGTATCCTTGTAATAGTTTGTCAAGTACAACATAAACCATGTATTTTTTTTTTCTTACATATTTAAAATAAATTGGTCATATGTGCAGATGGCTGTAAATTGCATAGGCCGCAAATCGGAGAGCACTTAATTGCTCATTGTACCATCGCAAGATTCAAGAAAATTTTTATCTGCAAAATTGTGAACTTTCCATTTGAAAAATGTGACTGTTGCATTTGCTGAATGCTCATGCCCTTGAAAACACCTTCCCATTAACTTCCTGCCTTCTAAGCAACCTCGTCATCTGCCATTCTCCATATTTTTATTTGTTTCTGATTTACTCCAATCTTTCTCTTTTTTTTTGTGGATTTCTTCAGGTATTTCTAGCTGTTTCATTTTGAGGGGTAACCTGTTGACAGCATCTAGGGGCATGATGACAGGGACACCAGTTTGGATTAGTCTGTCACACAATTTGGTAGTCAGAAGCTTATACAGCATTTTCCCTGTGACAGGATGAGTTTGGCCTTTAAATAACATTTAGTGGGAGCCCAGCATTATTCAAAGTGAAACATGAAAGTAGTAAAAACACACAGAAATGCTGGAGGAACTCAAGTGGTCTAGCAACATCCTTAGGAGGTAAAGATATATTACTTTACCTCCAGATTAAAGAGCTGGTAAGGCCTGAACCCTTCTTCAAGGAACAAGCAAAGATAAGGAAGGTGTCAAAATAAAGACAAGGCTGGCTGGAGGAGTCCAGGCCAAAAAAAGTTAATTGGCCATGTTAAGGGGAAAGGTGAGAATTGATTTTGCCTCTATGAAAGGAGATAGAGGGAAAAGAGAAGAGAGAGAGGAAGACAGAGCTGGGGGAAGAAGAAGAGGGGGAGGTGTTTAACAGAAGCCAGAGAAGTTTTGTTAATGCCTTCTGGTTGGACGGTGCCCAGATGGAAGATGAGGTGTTACTGCTCGAACTTGTGGGTAGTTTCAGTCCGGCAGTGCATGAGACCATGGACAGACGTATCGGCAAAGGAATAGAATGGAGAATTGAAATGGTTGGCCTCTGCGAGATTGAAGTTCTTCAATGTGTGAGCTTCACCAGATGTAATTCAGAGCAATATATTTGAAAACCTCAGAAGAAACAGTTTTGGACTGTTGATGCCATTTAGTTGAGCTTAGTGCCAGAGAACCAATGCTGAGATGCAGAAATTTTTCACTTCAATTTGCCAATATCTTGTCAATAACTTGCATTGACTTGAGCAAAAACAAAAATTAGTGAGATTTTTTTTCTTTCGATTCTAGAATTATTTGGTTTCACTTTGTTTGCTGCATAGATTGGCACTCATGCTGCCCGTTAAATTATTAGTTTATTGCTGTGCAATATTGATGGCTACTGTAAAACAACTTGTGGAGATCAATATGCTTAGTGTCACAGTTGCTTTGGCATTCCATGTAAATGAGATCTTTGATGCAAAGCACTTGCTATTGCAACCACATCTGTGAGTTTAGAAAATGTTCGGAAGGTACTGCTTGCGAGTTTCTCCAAATACCGAGGGGGATTCAATACATCAAGGTGATGACCCAGATACATCTCCTCTTTAATGTGTGCACTAGGACTTACATTTACAGGCTCAGCTTCCAGTACCTGGATAATTCAGAAAAGAGCTTTCATCTTTGCCTCCCTAGCACCAGAAAGGCTGTCATTGTGTTTATTTTTGCTGCAGGCATATTGAACAGGGAGATGACCTCCTATAAATGTGAAGATTAAAGATCTGGAAATAATTACTGGAAAGGAAAACAATTTGAAAAAAAAAATGGCCTGGAAATACTTTGACACGGCAAAGGGGTTCATTATATGACATGACTATAGTAGTTTTGATAGTTTTGACACTACAGAATTGCATGATGCGAAATGAACAAATCGAATAAGGTGGGGTTGTAAAAAGAAAGCAGCTATGTTGAAAAAGAATTGGGAGGATGTCCATAGGTTGAACTTCCAAGGATGGCCAAGACCTTACTCTAAATTGTACACATTTAGAGGCATCAATATGAAAGTCTAATCTTTGCACAAAACAATGTGACCTGATTTCTTGGGAAATGCTCCAAAGGAAAACACATGGCTGCACAACTGAATTTCTGGGCCATGAAATTTTAAATTAAAAATAACTCCAGGAATAATTTACTGGCTTGTTGAATCAGTGAGACTCCACAGTTTGAAACGTTCCCATCTAGGCCTTTGCGGTTGATTGACATGTTTGGGCCATTAATTATCTCATTAACAAAGTCTCTATACTAAGAAATAGCAGCCCCAAAGTTCTGTGCTATGCTTAATTTGAATTTATTATGCAACTGCAGGCCAACTGTGTGCATAAAATTAATCTTAACTTATTCACAATGGTGCAGTCATCATGCCTGACTGATTGGAGATTTGACCAGTCCTCTCCATCTGGATGGGAATTGCAGGTGGGCTGATGCAGGCCATGCCACTCTACCCAAAAGAAGTCAGAGTACTATGATTCTCTGTGTTCTGTGTGCTGGGCTGTCCCTTAAAGGGCTAGCACCCATCACCCTTACCTGCCAACAATATGGCTATCAGCAGGTGAGATCATTTGCATTCTGTTAGCAGTGCCTCTTTTTGTACCATTATTTCATTCTCTTGTGTTGTCAGATGAAAGGTCATTGAACTGAAACATTAACTAATTTTCTCTCTCCACAGATGCAGCCTAATTATCGAGCATATCCAGAGATTCCCATTGTTTTGCATGAAACTGTTCACAGGAGAACCTAAACTCGCATAAGCAAGTAAGTGGGGAAGATGGCCATCAAACATCTATAGCTGTAACTGTCTGCCTTCCAAACACGCTCTAATTGTGCCTAATGGGCAGGAACATAGCTGCTCAGTCGGAAGGGAACCAGCCTCTTTTGGGGAACAAAGAAGCAATCCATGAAAAACACAGACCAACTGATTGATCACTAAAAGCCTCTTAATGGAATGAACTGAGAAGTTTAAGAAATCTTTTCCTATCGGTAATCTGTTTATCCTTTGGCCCAAGCATCAGTGAGCATTAATCACTGCTAAAGAAAATTATTTGATCTTATTGACCAATGTAATTTTAAGTATCACTGTTTTTTTGTGCTTGTTAATAGTTCATAAGGGCTTGTCAAATATCTACTATGACATAAAAAATGAGAGTGTGATAGGATATTTCAACTGTTGGCTCAAAAATGTAGATTTTAAATCCATCTGTCCTTCCATCTTCTGAACCATAGAGTTGGTTCAGTGACATGGGATGTCTTCAAGCAAAAAACAAATTAATAAAAATAATTTAATTTTTACACATTTCCAGAAATATGAATTTAAACTGCTAAAGAATAAATTGTGCACTGTAAAGTTGCAAAGTCAATCGCAAGGGTGGCCATTGCATATATAGTGTGTGTTTGCATTTGTTGTTTTTGCAATACCATTTAAATTTTATAAAAAATTTATATATTTTAGAAACTCACCCTCTCTCTCTCTCTTTCTTCATACATATATTTGTGTGTGTGTGTGTGTGTGTGTGTGTGTGTGTGTGTGTGTGTGTGTGTGTGTGTGTGTGTGTGTGTGTGTGTGTGTGTGTGTGTGTGTGTGTGTGTGTGTGTGTGTGTGTGTGTGTTTGTGTGTGTGTGTGTTATCATGTCCTCCTTTTGGAATGACCACCCCCTAATTGTGACATTGATTATCAACGTTGAAGGCAAGTTAAAAGCTGCTTCAGAAAACCAGACTATGTACAAGACAAAATACTACTTGCAGCTGGCACAGTTGAAAGGATTCTCCGAATTCAGATGGATTCATTTGGTTATGCATATGCTTATGAGCAACTGAAGGGACTTAGCAGATCAAGCAGCGTCCATGAAAGAAATGGACAGTCAATATTTTGAGTCAGAACCTTTATCGAGATGACTAAATGGTCTTGATCTGAAATGATGACTGATCAATTTCCCTCCATGGATTCAGTTTCTCATTGTTACTCAAGATTCCAATATCTGCAGTTTTTGTGATTCTCTAGATATGTGTACATGTAATTCCGCATCTTCTTACACAGTCCACTGCAATCGAGGGTGACTTGTTTCTGTTCAAGTGATGTGGTTGATTATCTGGCTGGTATAGCTAATGAGGGAACCACAAACTCTAATATAGATGGGCCAGGTTCCCGATTGGTTAGACAGCTGTGCAGCTCATCAAGTGGTACCTTCCCTCTAAGGTGATTGTGTGCTCCAGATGTGTGGAGTTGATGTTTTCAGTATCATCTTTGATGTTCCTTGTGTACCTGGAGTAGTCATGGGCCAGAGATTCAAACTGTGACTCAGGAACGTCATCGCCAGAATCTTTCTCCACTACTCCCTCCCACATCAAAGAATCATCTCCCGAATCACAGTGTGAGATAAATCCAACCAAAAACCAAGTAAGTTATGGTTGTCATCACTCAGTTTCTCCAAATGAATATCAGGGGATCAGTACAAGAGACTTTGAAACGTTCAGTTGGAAAAAAATATGGACACTCTCCTTATAATCAACCACTTGCTGAAATATAACTCCATAATTTTTAGTCAGCATTCCGTGTTCTATAGGTTGAGCACGGCCATCTTGATTCCTGTGCACATGCAAGGTGTGTTTGTGTATCGGCATTCAATTGGCACATGCATGAGAGTTAAGTACCCTGATGATATTAAATTTGTGCCCTTAACACTCACACATGCACCAACTGAACTTCAATATGTGAACCTATCACGCATGCACCAACTGAAAACTTGCAGATGAGCACAGGAATCAAGATGGCTGTGGGTTTCATCCACCAAGGCATCTACTGTCAGAGGTGGAGTGAAATTGCACCAACTCATGCTTAAACGGACGAGCGCTGAAACCAGCTTGAAAGTAGGAAGGCTAATGATGTTGTGATGATGTCCTCGGCCTGCGATTTGCCCCTCTTGCTACGTGACCTATGCCACTGGATGCTGGTGCTGGAGTTCAGCACTTAACCAGGATATCCCTTGTCTTGCCTGCAGGAAAGTGGCTAATGACCTCCTCACAAGTGACTGCAGCTTGTTAACCCTTGCTTTTAAGCATTCTCTTAGCGAAAGGGAATGCTTTCCACCCCCCCCCCCCCAACCCCCGGGAGGAAGCTGCATCTGGCCGAACCAGCGTTAAACCTTGGGCAGCTTCTTGGGTTAGTTTGAGAGCTAATGCACCCAGCCTTAGTTCAGAGTACCTTGCCTTTCCACCCATCTAGGTGACAGGGGGAGGATGCATCGGCCACTGCCTTAAACTGAGCGAGGGTGCGTGGAAGGAGGGATGGAGCAGTTGGGTGAATCGCCCTGCTCCGCACCCAGGATTTGTCTGCAAACAAGCTTATTTTCCTTCTTTCACACAAGAAAGCAATTTAAATTCAACCAATTTCTTGCAAGGTGTGCAATATGCATTAAACTGAAAATCTAAACTGCAGCAAGGCATCTATTGTCAGTGACATTGCACCAACTCATGCTTAAACGGACGAGCTTGGTCAGCTCCTGTGAAAATTAAATAATGTAAACATTGTGAAAAAGTGTAAGAGAACAGGGCATCATTTAAAAAAGGAATTTGTAAGTACCAGGGTCTATTGCAGATGTGAGATCCCAGCCTAGTCAGCTCATGGTAAACTGATGTCCCACATCTCCTGACAGCTGCAGGGACAGATTTCCAGCGAGGATCTGGACTAATGGCCCAATTAAAACTAGCGCATTGCTGGGTGAATATAAATATCATGCTCTGAGCCCCCAAAGAGAAGTTAAATCAAGTTTATAGAGAAAATAAACAATAACGTGAATTGCTCTGCCAATGGGTGCTCCATTGGCTGAAAAAGGCAATGGGTGCTATGAGGTCAAGCAATTTTTTTAAAAAAGACAATCCTCAGACAAGTCATTAGAAATGATCATGGACTCGGTCAAAATCATAATAAAAGTGATTCACTTCCTGGCGTGTATGTTCTACGACACAGCAGAGGGTGGCACTGCTGTAAATCACATCCTGCCCTTTGTGCCCTGCGAAGCCAGATCCCTAGGTAAAAAGACCCAGCAGTGTGATCGCTGAATCCACTTTCAGATTTCCCTTTTACATAGATCGTGAGTTGGGCAATAAGGTGCTTGTCTATGTACAAGCTGTTTCTGTCACAATTGACTTTGCTACTTTACAGCGTTCAATGAACTCAGTTTAGCAATTTAAATTCACACTTCTGGAAAAGTGTAAACAATTCCCTTGAATGAATCAAGTCAACACTTCAATATTTTTTATTCACTAGATTTGGGCAAATCTTAAATAAAGGCAGAGAGAGACACACAAGCTGAAGCTAACCCCCCCCCCCCCAACCCCCGAATCTGCTGGAGGAACTCAGCGGGGCAAGCAGCAATGGTAGGAGAAGCACCGAGTTCACTGATCTGCTGGGGTCTTCCAGCAGCTTGTGTTTAGCTCAAATAAAGGCTACCAACATTGAATTATGCTTGCTCTCTTATACTGGTTTAACATGGTAAAGCATTTTTTTTTAAAATCTATCTTCTTTTTGAACTGTATTATATTTAGAGCATATTTTCAAACTATATGAATAAAATATGGGTGGTTTGTTTCAAATTTGTATTAAAAAATCCAGTTTTTAAATGATGAAGGATGTTTCGGAGGAAATAAAGAGTCATTAATGGCTGGAGTTAAACACCAGAGGGCACGAATTGAAAGAGATCAGCAGGTGTTAGAAACAACATTTTTGGACAAGAGGTTAGAATATGCAATGGATCTGCTGACAAAGTCGTGCATACAGAAATGTGTTGAAGAAGTATAAAGGTTGCTGGGACATAGGTTCGGTGGTTGAAAAGTGGTTTGATGGTGTAAAACAAGAAAGGCTGGAGATGCTAAGATTGAATGCAATATATAAACGTGAGAGAAACTCAGCATTTAGAAAATGTAAAGGAAAAACCAATGTTTTGGGCCTAGGCCCTTCATCAACTATAATGGAGTAGCAGGATTACAAAGCATCTGCAGATAAATTATGGGTGGAATGACCCCTATCTGTGTGTAGCGCATCGAATGACTCAAAGACTCAAACCAAGGCTTTTTTAACAAAAGACTGGAGCGTAGTACATCAAGGTCGACCAGTCCAGACTGACCTGGGTCTGAATGGGAGCAGCCCTAAGACTGGAGCGTAGTACATCAAGGTCGACCAGTCCAGACTGACCTGGGTCTGAATGGGAGCAGCCCTAAGACTGGAGCGTAGTACATCAAGGTCGACCAGTCCAGACTGACCTAGGTCTGAATGGGAGCAGCCCTAAGACTGGAGCGTAGTACATCAAGGTCGACCAGTCCAGACTGACCTGGGTCTGAATGGGAGCAGCCCTAAGACTGGAGCGTAGTACATCAAGGTCGACCAGTCCAGACTGACCTGGGTCTGAATGGGAGCAGCCCTAAGACTGGAGCGTAGTACATCAAGGTCGACCAGTCCAGACTGACCTGGGTCTGAATGGGAGCAGCCCTAAGACTGGAGCGTAGTACATCAAGGTCGACCAGTCCAGACTGACCTGGGTCTGAATGGGAGCAGCCCTAAGACTGGAGCGTAGTACATCAAGGTCGACCAGTCCAGACTGACCTGGGTCTGAATGGGAGCAGCCCTAAGACTGGAGCGTAGTACATCAAGGTCGACCAGTCCAGACTGACCTGGGTCTGAATGGGAGCAGCCCTAAGACTGGAGCGTAGTACATCAAGTCGACCAGTCCAGTCTGAACTGGGTCTGAATGGGAGCAGCCCTAAGACTGGAGCGTAGTACATCAAGGTCGACCAGTCCAGACTGACCTGGGTCTGAATGGGAGCAGCCCTAAGACTGGAGCGTAGTACATCAAGGTCGACCAGTCCAGACTGACCTGGTTCTGAATGGGAGCAGCCCTAAGACTGGAGCGTAGTACATCAAGGTCGACCAGTCCAGACTGACCTGGGTCTGAATGGGAGCAGCCCTAAGACTGGCGCGTAGTACATCAAGGTCGACCAGTCCAGACTGACCTGGGTCTGAATGGGAGCAGCCCTAAGACTGGAGCGTAGTACATCAAGGTCGACCAGTCCAGACTGACCTGGGTCTGAATGGGAGCAGCCCTAAGACTGGAGCGTAGTACATCAAGGTCGACCAGTCCAGACTGACCTGGGTCTGAATGGGAGCAGCCCTAAGACTGGAGCGTAGTACATCAAGGTCGACCAGTCCAGACTGACCTGGGTCTGAATGGGAGCAGCCCTAAGACTGGAGCGTAGTACATCAAGGTCGACCAGTCCAGACTGACCTGGGTCTGAATGGGAGCAGCACTAAGACTGGAGCGTAGTACATCAAGGTCGACCAGTCCAGACTGACCTGGGTCTTAATGGGAGCAGCCCTAAGACTGGAGCGTAGTACATCAAGGTCGACCAGTCCAGACTGACCTGGGTCTGAATGGGAGCAGCCCTAAGACTGGAGCGTAGTACATCAAGGTCGACCAGTCCAGACTGACCTGGGTCTGAATGGGAGCAGCCCTAATACTGGAGCGTAGTACATCAAGGTCGACCAGTCCAGACTGACCTGGGTCTGAATGGGAGCAGCCCTAAGACTGGAGCGTAGTACATCAAGGTCGACCAGTCCAGACTGACCTGGGTCTGAATGGGAGCAGCCCTAAGACTGGAGCGTAGTACATCAAGGTCGACCAGTCCAGACTGACCTGGGTCTGAATGGGAGCAGCCCTAAGACTGGAGCGTAGTACATCAAGGTCGACCAGTCCAGACTGACCTGGGTCTGAATGGGAGCAGCCCTAAGACTGGAGCGTAGTACATCAAGGTCGACCAGTCCAGACTGACCTGGGTCTGAATGGGAGCAGCCCTAAGACTGGAGCGTAGTACATCAAGGTCGACCAGTCCAGACTGACCTGGGTCTGAATGGGAGCAGCCCTAAGACTGGAGCGTAGTACATCAAGGTCGACCAGTCCAGACTGACCTGGGTCTGAATGGGAGCAGCCCTAAGACTGGAGCGTAGTACATCAAGGTCGACCAGTCCAGACTGACCTGGGTCTGAATGGGAGCAGCCCTAAGACTGGAGCGTAGTACATCAAGGTCGACCAGTCCAGACTGACCTGGGTCTGAATGGGAGCAGCCCTAAGACTGGAGCGTAGTACATCAAGGTCGACCAGTCCAGACTGACCTGGGTCTGAATGGGAGCAGCCCTAAGACTGGAGCGTAGTACATCAAGGTCGACCAGTCCAGACTGACCTGGGTCTGAATGGGAGCAGCCCTAAGACTGGAGCGTAGTACATCAAGGTCGACCAGTCCAGACTGAACTGGGTCTGAATGGGAGCAGCCCTAAGACTGGAGCGTAGTACATCAAGGTCGACCAGTCCAGACTGACCTGGGTCTGAATGGGAGCAGCCCTAAGACTGGAGCGTAGTACATCAAGGTCGACCAGTCCAGACTGACCTGGGTCTGAATGGGAGCAGCCCTAAGACTGGAGCGTAGTACATCAAGGTCGACCAGTCCAGACTGACCTGGGTCTGAATGGGAGCAGCCCTAAGACTGGAGCGTAGTGCATCAAGGTCGACCAGTCCAGACTGACCTGGGTCTGAATGGGAGCAGCCCTAAGACTGGAGCGTAGTACATCAAGGTCGACCAGTACAGACTGAACTGGGTCTGAATGGGAGGAGCCCTTTATGACTTGCCAGTAGGTGTGACTACGGTTCTCAGCTAATCACTATAACTATGTGTAAATATTTAAATAGTTTGGTGATGGTATCCCATACCATCACACTGTGCTCTGTTTTCTATTACTCTATCTCTAAGTTTATTATCCTGCGAAGAAGTGCAGAGGTCATTTATCTTCACGGAAATGTTTAGCCTAATTTCATTTCCTCCTAATAAAGATCTTTACAAATCCCAAAGTTAATGCACTAAAGTTGTCTTTTAAACACAAATGACTTGGTTGTTTGATTCACCAATAATGTCTACGTCTTTAATTGCAATGAGATTTGATTTGGGAAACACTGGTGCTAAAACCACTTCATGTCTTTATATAAATTGCTTCTTTAAGATTCTCCTTAAATCCTATCCCTTTGACCAACCTTTTTGGTAATTTGTCCTCAATATTTCTTTACCTTGCACAATGTCAGATTTTCTCTTTGATAATGATGAAACATGAGAAGTCGTTTGACTTTTAAGGTGTTACATACATGGAAATTGTTGGGACGTTTTTGTTTTGGGATTTCTCATAATTGGATAAGGTATTTTAAAGATGAAGTTCAGACACAATCCTGTGGCAAATGATGATATTGCAGTCATTCACTTCGCTGCTGTTTACATCTAGTATGACAAGACATTGTTGGTGGATCTAATGTATAACTGTAGCAAGTAAGAATCTTAATGAATTTGTGTGATATAGAGGTGTCAACATCTCTAAAGATCTATCCTGGGGCCTCCATGTCGAGGCAATCATGAAGAAGGCACGTCAGCAGCAATATTTCTTGAGAAGTTTGAGGAGGTTTAGTATATCACCAAAGACTCGTGCAAATTTCTAAAGGTGTACGTGGAGACTGGTTCCATTACTGTCTGGTATGGAGGTGCCAATTCACAGGACAGGATAAAACTGCAGTGAATTGTGAATTCAGCCATCACCATTATGAGTATCAGTCTTTCAATCCTTTGACATCTAAAAGAGGTGGAGTCTGAAGGAAGCAGCTTCTATCCTCAAGGACCCTCCTTATCCAAGCCATGCCACCTTCACCACCGATCTTCAACATCTCACTCCAGCGGGGTTTAGTTGCAAACCAGCGTTAATCATAGCAGTGGTCAAGAAGAGTATGGTAACCTGACTAAATGAATAAAGACCCAGTGGCACTCACATCAAAAGTGATGAAGTGCTTTGAAAGGCTGGTGATGAAGCCTATCAGCTCCTGTCTGAGCAGAGAGTGGATTTGTTCCAATTCACCTATCGTACCAACAGGTCTATGGCGGATGCTATTGCACTGGCTCTTCACAAAGCCTTGGATCACGTGGACATAAAATATGCAATCATCAACTACAGATTGGCACCATCATCCCCTCAAATATCTGGGATTAAACACACCACTATGTAATTGGATCATTGATCTCCTCACCTCCAGACCACAATAAATTAAGATTGGTAAGAACATCTCCTCCACAATCTCCATAAATACCAGAGTCCATAGGCTGCATTCTTAGCCCCTTGCTCTACTCGCTATACATTTATAACTGTGTGGCTCAGTACAACAACAGCATCTACAAATTTGCTGATAATACCAGGATATTGAATAAGTATGAATAGAGAAGTCCTCCTTCAGTTGTTCAGGGCCCTGGTGAGACCTCACCTGGAGTATTGCATCCAGTTCTGGTCCCCATATTTAAGAAAGGACATACTTGCTATAGAGGGAGTGCAGCGCAAGTTTACAAGGTTAGTTCCCAGGATGGCAGAATTATCATATGCGGATAGGTTAGAAAGACTTGGACTATATGCGATGGAGTTTAGAAGGATGAGGGGAGACATGAAGTGTTTAGGATTATCAAAGGGCTTGACAGGGTGAAATCAGAGCACATGTTCCCAATAATGGGTGAGACTAGGACTAGAGGGCATAGTTTAAGAATACAGGGAAAGCCATTTAAGCCAGAAATGAGGAGAATTTTTTTTTACCCAGAGCGTTGTGGGCCTGTGGAATACATGGCCACACAGGGTAGTGGGGGGGAGATTCGCTGGATAGATTTAAGAAAGAGTTGGATAAGGCTCTTCTGGGCAAGGGAGTTAAGGGTTATGGGGATAAGGCTGGGATTGGTTACTGAAAGGGAAAGATCAGCCATGATCTGATAAATGGTGGTGCTGGCTTGAAGGACCAGTTGGCTGACTCCAGTACCTATTGTCTATCGAATCAGAATTTATTATCATGAACAAGCATGACATTTGTTTTTTTTTTGCAGCAAACATCATAGAGCAAAGATTCTATTCCAACCATCTTACAACATTACTGTAAACATAAATAAATAGATAGATAGATAAATAAATAAATAGATAATAGTGCACGAAAAGTAAGGCAATGTCTTTTGGTTCATTTATAATTTGGAAATCTGATAGAAGCAGGGAAGAAGCTGTCCTTGTGTCATTGAGTGCTCGTCTTTAGGCTCCCACACTTTTTCCTGAGGTAGCAGAGTGAAGAGGACATGGCCTGGGTGTTGAGGAGAGAAGCTGCTTTTTTAAGGCACTGCCTCATGTAGATATCCTCAATGCAGTGAAGTCTGGTGCCTGTAATGTCACAGGCCGAGTAACAAACCTCTGAAGTTTATGAGAGTTGGTGCTTCCATACCAGGCAGACAACCAGCCAGAACGCTCTCCATGGTACACCTGTAGAAGTTTATGAGAGTCTTCGGTGACATACAGAATCTCCTCAGACATCTCACAAAGTATAGCCGCTGACGAGCCTTCTTTGTGATTGCATCAATGTTGAGGCTCCAGGACAGGTGCTCGGAGATATTGACACCCAGGAATTGACTCTCTCCACAACTCAGCCCTCGAAGAGATCTAGTTCATGTTCCCCTGACTTCCTCCTGAAGTCCACAATCATCTCCTTGGTTTTGCTGACATTGAACCCAAAGTTGTTTTCATGATACTATTCGATGAGCTGATCGATCTCCCTCCTGTTCGCTTCCTCATTCCTGTTTGTGATTTTGCCGACAACTGTGGTGTCATCGGCAAACTTGTAGATGCATTTAAATTGTGCCTGACCACACAGTCATGGGTATAGAATGAGTCGAGCAGTGGGCTCTGCAAGCATCCTTGGGGTGCGCTCGTGTTGATAATCAGTGAGGACGAGATGTTATTTCCAATTCATACTAACTGTGGTCTCCCAATGATAAAATTAAGAATCTAATTGCAGAAGAGGTACAGAGGCCTAGAGTTTGTAGCTTCTTGACCAGCACTGAGGGAATAATGGTATTGAAGACTGAGCTGTTGTCGATGAAGAGCAGCTGTATGAATGAATTGCTATTTTCCAGGTGATCCAGAGCTCAGTGGCGAGCCAGTATAATGTATCGGCTGTAGAATGATAGTGACAATAGGGGAATTGCAGCAGGTCCAGATTTTTCCTTAGGTATGTGCTAATTCCGTTCTGGCCAGAACGGAGTACAGTAGATAATGCTTTTTGCCGTGAGACAAGTTCAGAAGTGCATTGAGCAGAACAAGCTTCTTTACTCTGTATTCATTGACCTTGGGTATGTGCTAATTTCTACTACCAATAAGTGGTAATCATGCCTCTCCCAGAGGAAAAAGAACCTCAAGGTTGTATGTGATGTCATGTGGGTACTCTAAGAAGAAATCTGAAATATTTACATCTTCATTGCACTGCTACTGTCAAGAAGGACAGGAGCCTGAAGGTGAAGAGTAAATGGTACAAAAACAGTTTCTTCCCCTACCCATCAGATTTCTGAATGGGCAATGAACCAGAATTGATCTCCACTTTTTCTTCCCTTACACTAATTTATATATTTTTAAAATATAATTTATTGCAATATTTGTGCCTGCGATTTCCTGCCACAAAACAACAAATTTAATGACATGTTCCTGACAATAACTTCTGATTCTATGACAAAATACTCTCATATTCCTACTCAATTACTGTTGGCGAAAGATGCTACCAACTTGCTAAATTCAAAAAGAGTCAGGCAGAAGCGCATGGATCAGATCCAAATATTAGATCTTTATGTTCATACCAAGCCACATCATCTTGAGTTATGTCACAAGTGGAACAGCGACTGCACTCCCTGAGAAGATTGAGGCATGCAAGCTACCTGCCACCACCCTGTCAACTTTTTATAGGACCTTTATCAACAGCATCCTGGCTGCATCACAATGTGGTATGATTTGTCTAGAGCATCGGATTGGAGGAAAATCCACAGGACAATAAGAGCTGCAGAGAGGATCACTGGGGTCTCCCTCCCACCCCCCCATCATGATCTACCAGGATCGTTGCCCAAATAGGGCTCGCAAAATTATTAAGGACCACTTCCACCTCATAAGGAACATCCTTCAGCTACTCCCATTAGGAAGAGATACAGAGGTATCAGAGCCAGAACCACCAGGCTGAGGAACAGCTTCTTCCCAAGGGAAGTAAGAATATTCTGAATGCTCATACAATCTCTCTGAGAATCTCCTACCATATATATTTGTGTAATAATCAATCCTATGTAAAAGTTGACGCTCCCCGCTTTTGGCCCCCAAATCACATTTTCCATATATCCTGTGTAAAAGTCAATCCTCTTTCCCTTTTTTTGGATCACAACTGCCCACCCATCTGAGCTCCTGGCACTTCAACCGCCTGCCTATCATAGTTCCCAATAGTGGATCCTCGCCCCAGCCACCCACCCACCAGAGCTCCTGTCTCCCTGAATGTGAACCTTAACCTCAGATGCCTACCTATCTAAACTCCTGGTGCCCTGACCGCCAGCCCATCCAAGCTCCCAATGACCCGACCACCTGCCCATCTGAGCACCTGCCACCCTGACTGCAGATCCTCGCCCCGGCCGCCTGCCTGTAGATCTGAGCTCCCAACACTACAAACATGGACTTACCATCCCGACTTGGCCATCTGAGCTCCTGATGCCTTGAGCAATGCAGGTATCTACCTCGGGTGGTCAAAAGTAGTATCCATGTAAAAGTAAACCTTCCCAAATTTGACCCAAAAATTGCTCCCCAGTACTCAACATCTATGTGAGTATATATGGGATTTATTTAACAATATGTAGATTGAGAACCCCTTATCTGAAATGCATGGGACCAGAAGTGTTTTGGTTTTTGGATTTTGGAACACCATTTAAAAATGCACTTATTCACTCAAACTTCAAGATATATGCATTCCCATTACAATGCAAATATTTATATACACACAAATTAACTAAAGTAGACATCTATTGAAAAAATCTACACTCAATAATGCACTACTTAGATCTGCTATGTCCCGTTCTCCGCTTGGGATTTCTGAACTCTATTACGTATTACCTTATGGGTAAACGGATGAAAAAGTTTTGGATTTTAGAGGATTTCAGAATTTCGGATAAGGTGTACTCGACTCATACATTTATTTTTATAGCTGTACTCCATAAGAATCACTTGTAAATATGTGTGCTATGTCTATATATGTATTTTCATGATTTTATACTGCGGTCTGATGAATGTCGTTTTGACCAGTTCACATTTCTGATTTCCGATTTATTGTCAAAGTACATAAATACAGCTATATTATAGACTTTTCTTGAATTCCCTACTTCAGCCTTTATTAAACTCTGTTTCATATAATGAAAAGCATCTTCTTTAATCTGTTCCTCCCTTTGTATAATCTTTTAATGTTGATCTAATGGTATAATAGTAATTACCACCTTGAAAAGGGAATGGAAAATAAAAGGAGAGTGATGCAGATCTTGTTCAATTGTTAACAGCTGGTCTTTAGCATATAGCAATGAGTATAGACCTGTCCTACAATCGTGCCTCTCTGAGAAACTGTTAAATGTTTCAACATTTGTACCATCCTTCTTTTATAGAGAATTGCCTCTGAACACAGCTGAAATCAAAGCTCAGATGTTGAAATTTCAGGAATAGGCACAAAATGCCACTGAATAATCTTCTGACTACCAGCTGCCAATGTTATAAACAATATGCCAAATAGATCATTGAAATAATTCTCACTGGTTCCCTGGAAACAATGGAAGTGCTGTCACGGACTTTTGCAAACAAAGCATGCAGGTTAACAAATGAATCTGAAATGAAAAAGCAAAGATTTTATTATCTCTTAGCAGAGATAAATGGATCTTAACTTATCCTTCCCTCTTGAACATATGGCCACTATTATTTCTCAGCTATAACTCCTTTTCTGTTAGGTTCATGAAGAGTTTGCATTTACTTGATGAACAAATAATTCTCTTAAGACCGCATTGCTATTTGTAGATGTAGATAATGTGGGAGGAATCCTTGCCCGCTCAATTTGAGTCAGAGAATGAATGAAATAGAAATGTGATAGATGTAAATTCTATTTTAATTTTGGACCCACCTCTGAGAATGATCCAACCCACTTCAAAACTGTCATTTTATAAACCAACATTTAGAGAATAGCAACAGCTCTTTGCAATATAACACTATCCCAAAACACAAGCAACTGGCTAAGGGTGTTGTTTCTAAAATCCTTGGCACATGCAGGTGATTTTATAAGCCAGGCAGGATCCAGGGATATCAGAACTTTGTTCGGGATTCAGAAAGGAATTGGTTGTACACAAAATATGATGGGTATAGATAGTGCAAGCAGACTTTTTTCGACTGAGGTTAGGTGAGATTAAAAAATAAAGAGGACATGGGTTAAGGGTGAAAGGAGAAAAGTTTATAGAAAACGTTGGGGGAACTTTGTGCGGAGAATGGTGGGAGCTGAACTGGTAAATGCAGACTTAGTTTTGATATTTAGTAAAAAGTTAAGCAGGTACATGGACAGAAGGGCTACATGGAGGGATATGGTTTAGGAGCAGATCAGTGGGAATGGGCAGAATAACAGGCACAGACTATAAGGAACAAATGGCTTGTTTCAGTGCTGTAGTATCCTATGCTTCCATAGTTGAGAGAATCTTGGGTGGCTACATATGTGGCTTTAACATCAGAGGGATGAAGCTAAAGAAGGAATCCGAAACTGGACATTTCCTGGTCTTTCAATTGAACAACCTTGATTCCGGAATGAGTTTTATATATGCTACTTGAGCAAAATATTGATGTAAACCTGGAAATCCAAGAGCATCAGGGATATTGAAACCCTTTAAAAAAGGTGGGCATAGAGAAAATATGTAATGATCCAGCCCAACTGCAAAAGATTTTTTCAAGTTTCCTTTGTGATGAGAAGTTTGACCTCAAAGTGCCAGGCATCAATACGGAAATTCCTTCAATGTGCATGTTTCACCCATTGATACATAAAAATGGTAGTAGGGTTTGCCACAAGGTAGGGCACAGATTGGAAAAACTTAAAAAAAAGGCAGGTGGTAGGTGCATGAGGTTACTTTTTCAATGTCCATTCAGTATTGTGTTGGACAGGTCACATGAGGCTGATGGATGGAACCTTTACTATTTTTCCTTGCCCTATCATGTCAAGTTCCTGTGTGAATGAGCTGAAAACAAAATATTCTTGCACTGTAACCACAACTGCAGTGCAAATAGAATCGATCACAACAATTTGAAAGGAAAATATATTTCATAAAGAAGATAAATGGAGAAATGGAAAATGTCTTTGTGTTTTTAACATGGATGTTGATCACCCTGTCAACTGATTGGTCAAAATGTTACACCAAATGAAATATGTTTTGGACATTTTTATTATAAACTGCAACAACTTGAGAGCACCCACAACAATATTTCTTGTTCCACTTGCGTCGATTGTAAGCTTTTTTTTTCAGCTGACCAGAAATACCACTGCTTGTCTGACTAGCTTCCTTGTGGAGCCCCACGGGTCAATTGAAACAGAATAAGTAATTATTTAGGAACAATGAGAGCAATTTCAGGTAAGTCATTTCATGATAAATTATAATTCATTATCTACTTGCTACTTGGGAATTACAAATGTGAAAAATTTAGACTGAATTTCTCATTTATTTTAAGTAACGATTCAATATACAGCATGGTAACAGGCCTTCTGGCCCAGAAGCCCATGTCGCCCATTTACCCCAATTAACCTACAAGCCCCATACGGTTTGAAGAGAGGGAGGAAATGGGGGCACCTGGAGGAAACACCCACAGAAACAGAAAGAATGAACAAGTTCCCTACAGACAACACCGGATTTGAACCCAAGTCACTAATGGTGTTGAGCGAAGTGTCACTCACTACATTAACCGTGCCGTCCATAATAAGAGATAGAGACTCTGATATTTAGTCCCAGAAAATGAGTGAATATGTTTTAAGCCAAGCAACTATGTGAAGAGCTGGAATGATCATTTTGCATATTCCTGAGCCACCAAGCTTTCATTGGAAGTGTAGTTGATGTGAGGGAGAAAAAACTCAACCTATCATTATAAATGTCAAACCACAGAATTCAGCAGGTCTCACAGTGTTCATAGGAGATAAAGATTTTAACTGACGTTTCAGGCCTTGGTCCTTCTTCAAAATATGAGTTAAAAAGCAAGCAGTTGCCTGAATTAAAAAGGCCATTAAATTAAAAAGACCCGAAACATCAGTTTTCTATCTTTACTCCTTATGGATGCTAGAAGATTTGCTGGTCATCCAGCTTTTCTATGTTTCTACTGCAATCACAGTGTCTGTAGACTTTCGTGATTCACTCCTATCATTATAAAGGCACAAGTTTTTCCTTATGATGGTTGCGCATCAAAACGGACAGTTTGTAGAACCAAAGATGGCTCAAAAAGAGTGATAATGGAATATTCTGGGCCGGTTGCGAGGTTCAGCTGTTTGAAGTAGCCGCTATTGTTTTCTCTGCTTTCAAATTCTATGTTTATCAGGCATAAAATAAGGAGTGGCAAAGTAAGTTCTCTTATTTTTCCTTTCATAATTGAGAAGGTGGACATCGTCGGGTTCAATGGTATCATCAAATATAAATTGTTAACAATACAGAACTAAGAAAAAGGGGAGGGTTTATTTTTGCTCTAATTTCCTGGCCAACTCATCCTCCACTATCTTGACAAATAATTTTCTTCTTTCCCTCTTCACGCTGGTGTTTCAATCTTTCTTTTCCTTCTGGATTGTGGTGATTTTCCCCTTCCTTATCAATTCATTTCGACAGCTGGAAATAAATTACAGAATTTTCCAAGCTTGAAGAATCAGTTTTTGGACCTTCATGCATCCAAGCTAGTGGAGGGTATTTCATCGCACACCTGTAGCTGATGGAAGTGTTTTGGGATGTCAAGGGCTGAGTCACTTGTTGGGGGAAATCAACCCTCTGTCCCGATATTAAGCCACTGTGTTTACATGTCAGCTCCAGTTATTTTTTTTATGCTCAATGATGACTATGAAAATGTTGACGTTACAAGAATCAACAACATTGGTGACTCTGAACGATGTTAGTTCACTTTCTGAGGGGAAAAAAAAAGAGAAAATGGTGGAAAAACTCAGTAGGTTAAGCAGCATCTGTGGAAAGAGCAACAGTCAACATTTCAGGTCTGTGACCCTTATCCAGAACTCAGAAGGAGTGATACAAATTAGTTTGTTTTCTCACTGAGCTTTTCCAACATTTTTTTTCATATTTACAGTATTTGCATATTTTAAAAAATTTCATTTGTTCAGGATCAGAATTTATTGTCATTAACAAGTCACAAAATTCTGGCCTGGTGCTTGTGATGTTGCAGGCTGAATAAACAACCTTCTGGAATTTATTCTTGTTCTGAGATTCGGCGTCTCCATACCAGGCAGTGATGCAACCAGCCAGAATTCAGTGTTTGAGTGTCTTCGGTGGCATACCAAATCTCCTCAAACACCTGACAAAGTATAGCCACTGGCAAACCTTCTTCATGATTGTATTGATATGGAGGTTCTAGGACAGATCCTTGGAGATGTTGACACCCAGGAATTTGAAGTTCTTGAGCTTCTCCACTATTGAGCCATCATTGAGTGTTCCCGACTTCCTCCTGAAGTCCACAATCATCTGCTTGGTTTTGCTAACATTGAGCGCAAGGTTGTTTGTGTGACACCACTCAAAGAGCTGATCTACCACCCTCCTGTACACTTCTTCATTGCCATTTGTGATTCTGCCAACAATTGTGGTGTCATCACAAAGGATAATGTACCATTTGTCCTCTTAAATACTTACTATACTTGTAAGGCGGCCTTCAGCTACTTATGTAATAAAAACAACTAGGTCCCTTTCAACATCAGTGTTACCCAATCTTTAGTTCAGGTACTTGAATGGCAGTGGGAATTTGGCTCCCATGTATTTGGAATGTACAGAAGCCTAGAGTAAATGACAAAATGAGTGCATAAGCTTTCCACTTGCCTGCCCCATCAGATATTTCCTGACCCATCTAAGGAAGAGTCTCCGTTTCCCACAATAGACTCATCAGTCACCTCTGGACTCAGTAATCTGATGGAAGCAGGTCAACTTGATTGTGACACTAAGTAGCAATTCCTTGAATTTCTACCTTGCATATTACACTGATCTTTTAATTAACAATACTGCCATCTTAAAAATAATGAGATTTAATAAATATTAGTTAATGAAGCAGAAATAAGAGTATGAAAGATGATTATAAAGATGCATAATTTTTTTTAAAATTTTGAAATTGAAAATCAGAATTAATTTTAATCCATAATAATATCATAGAAAATACCTTCCTGATTCAATATTATATTGTTAGATTTTTTTTCACAATAATGTGATCTGGAATTGGATTTCTTTCTTTGCTTGCTTGAGGAAGATTAATTTACACAAAGCTACACAGATTTAGAGGTAACTCTGCAATTTATCTTCAAAGCACATATAAAATAAAATCACCAAGCATTTCATTTATAATTCTGACTGATATTTTACCATACTACATCAGAAGAAATTGAGGGTACCTCTCAGGTGACAATGCTTTATGGATGTCCTTTCAAGTAACATCACTCACCAGCAATACTATTCAAATCATTTGTATGATTTAATAAGAGTATAATTAATTTAAAAAATGATTTTACTTGAATTGTTTCAAGAAGTTGCCAGCAAAATGAAGCACTGAAAGAAACTTATTGAGTAAAATCAAATTGCTTGAGTTAGCATTTTGAAGGCAAAAGCCTGCTGTAAGCAACTGCAAAGTTCCTCCTCAATATTGGTCTGCATCATGAGTATTCATAACCATTTTGGTAGTTTGAGGAATATGGGTTGTCAAATATAAAAATGTGTTATAGCCATTGTTTATTACATGATTTTTTTTCTGTTTTAAAAATTCTACTATTACAAATGATCAATGCAAAATATGGAGATTTAATGTAATTGAATAACTGTCTCTGAAAAATATCATTAAACTTTTTTTGAAGTGATGAGTTAGCTTTGTAGATACATTGTTCACTGAGAGTGAAAGCTTGTGGAAAGCTTTTGTACAGACACTAATTCTGGGATAACACAAATGAATGCCAACTGTTAAATGTTAATTTGCATGCAAGTAGCATCATTTTTTTATTTTCCATATGGATAAATTACAGCTGTGTATTGAAAATGATGTGTCATCGTAAAATAAATTCTAGCTTTAATCTTTGAATAAAATGCATGCATATCATTTGTAGCTAATATTAAGGCTTGAGCACCAATAGTTTGATGAGTTTTAACAGTCCTGGATGGGGCAATTAGATGAGCCATCACGAAGTACAAGTATTAAGTATTGCAAATGTGACTGCTCCTCCTGGAAACAATCTATTATAGTTAGAATTAAAAAGGATTCTCCACAATATTTGGCACAGGGGCAAAAAAAAACTGTTTTCATACCAGAACTGTTATTTTTGAGAGCTGAATATGCCAAAAGGAAAACTATGTTGCCTTGCAACCCACTGAGTCCCTTAGAGGTAATAGATCTAGGTTTCCATTGGTGACCTTTACCTCCAAAGAGAGCAGACTTCTCTATTTATTGACAAATTTGCACCCTTTCTCTACCCACATTCACAATGTGCTGAAAAGGCGGCACCATTAGCGGAGCAGTTAGCACGACGCTATTACAGCATCACTAACTGTAAGGAGTTTGTATGTTCTCCCCGTGACCTGCATGGGTTTTCTCCAGGTGGTCTAGTTTCCTCCCACTCTCCAAAAGGTTAATTGGGTCTGTGAAGGACCTTTTTTTTTAACTGTGCTGTATCATGACAACTAAAAGTAAAATTGGCTAGTCTTTTGGACTTCTGTTGAGTACCTCAAACTCCTCACCAGTGCTTTTCTTCCCAACCTTTGGTCATCTTTTGCTACTTTAAATTTCAAGCTCACCATCAGCGTATTTTGATTTGCCTCACGTCTTTCAATATTTTTGTCTTTCTCATCCGCAAGTGGACATCGATATCCAATCTCCCCACCAGATGAACAAGTCATTGTTGTTAAATAAATAAATAGATAGATAGAATGAAGAAATGTATCAGTGAATCTGAGAAGGTAGTCTCACTTTACCACGGCAGACTGACAAGGTGTGACATGACAACTTGCTGCCCCATCATTTCAACTAAAGAGCAGAACTGAGATTTTAGCCAAAACCAGTCACTACTGAGCTATGAGATCTCTCTCCACCATACTCCTCTCTCCCACCTCCAAAAAAAAGATCTATGGAGATCATGCCTTCTAATTAAACTAGCAGATTTGACAAAAAAAAAATCGAGTACCTAGTGCAAGTTAAGTCACATGTTCCTTCATACCCTGGGCTTCTTTCAGTTAATAAGACACGAGTGTGAAAATTAATTTTGCAGATTGGTACAATTGCTTCTGGTTGGCCCTGCTTTAAAAAAATTCCCATGTTAATTATTAATTTGTACTTCCATCCATTTTATTCAATCTCGGTTAAAATAGGTGGATAATTATGTTTTCTGCTAAACTGTAGATATAATTTGAACACGTCACGTTGATACAATCACTCAATAACACAGATCACAGCCAATAGCAAACTGAATAAGTTTTCCTCATGAATGCACAGGGGTGGACAATTTATTTTTCATGACAAAATGAGGCTGAGGGGAGGGTTCAGAGTCAGTGTCAGGGAGCTCCGCTGGGCTGAGGATGGAGGGAGGGAAAGGGAGGTGAGGGAATGTTACTGAGCCTGAGGTCCTGTTCCTGCCCAGGAGCCCGAAGTGCTGCTGGGTGGCCGCTCTCCTTGACGACGCCAGGACAAGGGATTCTTCTGACCGATTGCAGCTGGGAAACAGTGGCGCACAGTTTGAGAGGGAGAAAAAAAAGGAGAAGATAAAGAAGAAATGGAATGAGAGAGGGAAGGAAATTACCTGAAACGAAGACAATTGTCATTCTAATTTCATGTCAGGTGAATATTTTTTCAACCTGTGCTGTCAGTTCGGGTCCGAAAATATTCGGATAAATGAAGATTATGGAGAATCCAATTTTGGGTAATCGGAGTTGTACTGTATCAAGTAGTTCTTCACCTATTATGTTACAAACTTTCTTATTAGTGTAGAGAAGATAGTAAATCAAACCCATAGGCTCTCATAATATGGTTTAAGCTGCATTATAATGCAGGTTTTCGAACTGCTACCATATAAACAATTTGTCTCAATCAACAATAATATTTTGCACATCTCCCACTTCTAAGAACTGCATTATAAATAGATGGAAAACACACCCAAATCATTCCGACTGTTAACTGGTTTTGCAGTTCATGGATTTCTGGAGAGTAATTTTATTTGACCTATGAGTATTGTCCTATTGTAGTCTCTTTGCAGATCCTAAAGATTGCATCCATTTCTTTTTGAATCTTGACTAAATCCAATATAATAAGTATTAGTTCTTCACTGGTATGTCATTCACTTTTGCTTTTTGATCCATTGATACAAATGTGATGACTGTAATATTCATAAAACTATCAAGTCAACCATAATTTACAAGTACAGCAACTAAGAGCTTTGTCAGTTTTGATACTAAATGATATGGCCATACACATAATGTGTAGCAGATCATTTTTAAGCACCATTAATCTTGCCTCTATCAGTCCATGAAAATGATGTATTCACAGGGGTTGACACTGATCCTGATACATTTCCAGCAGTCTGATTCTTAATCCTCTTTGTGCTGCAGTTATATTTTTTTTAATTGGTCTTTCAGTATCCTAGAACTACTGAAATGATTTGCTTTGAGAAACCTTTGTAAATATTCCCAAATTTCATTTTGTTTGTAATTCCAGATTTGGACATGGCCTTTCTAATCAGAATACATCTATTTTTTCATGCCAAATAATATTGGTATGAATTTTCTTTGGCAATTGAATATTTATCTGGGGCTCAGTGGATCTTTCTTGTATTTTGCCAGTATATTAGTTTATTAAATTTAATTGTTGCATCAATATAATCTGCAAGTCCCCTATTCTACCATCAGTATAGTATTAACTTTAAACACTTGTTACTGCTTAACCAAAAGTCTTTATTATGTGCACATTACTGAGATACTAATCAATTTTAATCTTTAATTTCCTTGAAATGCAGTTCAGAATTTTAAGTATTTGTATTCATGTGCCCAGCATCATGCATTTGTAAAGACCATATAACATGACACAATGTCCCAAGGCTCATGTGTCTCCATCGAGTGCTGCTCAATTACTAGATGAAAGGCTTACACAGACTCGAACATAGGTTTATGGCACTACTACCAATGCCAAATGGTTTTTGATACTGTACCTAAATATAAAGACGATTATATTTACTTTTATGTTGCTAGAAACTAACTTTCACCTATATTTGGTGTGTTAAACATTAATACATTTTCCTTTATGCTAAATTATGGACATCCATGAATTGGGACACTTGTGTTCTCTCAATGTTCTGTGTACAGGTACACAATCCTTTTTCCGGAACCCTCGGGGGTCAGTGTGTTCCGAATTTTGGATTTTTCCGGATTTCAGAAAGCCCACCCGAATTGTGCTGCCTTATCCACCCCCACCCTCTTCCAGTTGCCCTGCCGTCTCCCCCAACATCCTCCCTCGTCTGCTCGACTCGCACTGCCAGTCTCTTCCCCTCACCCGCCAACTCGTGCTGGCGGTCTCTCGCCCACCCGACTCGTGGTGCCGGTCTCTCCCTGCTGGTCTCTCGCCCACCCAACTCGTGCTGCCGCCTCTCTCCCCACTTGCCAGATTTTGGAACTTTCTGGATTTTAGATGTCCGGATAAAGGATCTTGTAACTGTACATGAAATTGTAAATGCAACCTGAGGTCCATTCCCTTTAATTCATGTGACGCCACTGACAATGAGACCTTTCCATGACAGCTGGATCAAAAGAAATAGGAGCAGAAGTAGGCCATCCAGCGTCAAGCTTGCTCTGCCATTCATGGCTGACCTGAGGATACACTCATTTCCACCTACCTGCCTTTTCCCCATATCCATTAATTCCTCTACTATGTAAAAATCTATCAAACATCTTAAATATATTTACTGAGGTAGCATCCACTGCTTCAATGGGCAGTGAATTCCATAGATTCACCATCCTCTGGGAAAAACAGTTCCTTCTCATCTCGGTCCTAAATCTACTTCTTCGAGTCTTGAGGTTAAGTCCCCTAGTTCTAGTCACCCCATCATTGGAAACATCTTATCTTCCTCTGTCTTATCTATGGCTTTCATAATTTTATGCTTTTCTATAAAATCCCCTCTCTTTCTTTTAAATTCCAGTGATATTCCAGGCTCCACCATACTGCCAAACCCTTTTTGCGTTTTCCATCGTGTGAGGAAAGGGGAGACACCATTAAACTTCTCTCCAACCCATTTTCCTGCTTTCTCCTTCTTTCTTCCCCTTGTTTGATTTTTCCCTCCACCTTGCCTGTATTATTCCCATGGAGCAGATACTTTAACTGTGCTGCCTGTTTTCAGATTAGGGAAAAGAGGAGTGAAAAAGTTAATAGTTCATGGATCCCTAAAAGGAAACTCCAGTGGCACTTGGAAGGGACCAATTGTAGGCCCTGCCCTGGTTGGCCCCAAACCATTGTGGCCAGTGATAATATCAGGGGACACAGTTCAAGGCATCAGTAAAGGGTGGTGCGATTGGTCAGATGTCCTCGTCGTTATTTAGTGTTTCACCCATGAGAGTTTTAGTATATTAAAATTAAAGTCAAAATCTCGGAAAGAAAATAAATCCATGATTCGTACATTATTTTCAGTGTGATGTACTTCTTATTGAACTATGAGTTAATAAAGTCACCAGCTCACAGTACAATTTCTATCACTAAGTAATTAATGGACATGACATAGATGTATGATATCATCTCATTCAATAAGGCAGACTGGACGCAGACTGGGATATCACTTCGCTGAGAACCTTTGCTCTGTCTGCATCAGTGACAGGGATCTTCCAATGAGCAGCCATTCAATTCTGTTCCATACTCCTATGTTCACGTGTCTGTCCATGGCTTCATGTACTGCAATACCAAGACTACTATTACGAACCACGCGTAGACAATTAATCATGTTTGATTTTAAAATACTAATTTTATTTCTTTCTCTTAAACTATCCTTAACACTAAATCCCCAACTATGCACAGGTGTGTGTGTGTGTGTGTGTGTGTGTGTGTGTGTGTGTGTGTGTGTGTGTGTGTGAGAGAGTGTGTGTGTGTGTGTGTGTGTGTGTGTGTGAATATACCCAAACCATTACAGGCAAAGTTACTTCAAACTTCACTCTTTTCAAAATTCAGTGTTGAAGCATAGGCCTTTGAAATTTGAGGCCCAGAATTAATGATGAACTGATGGGACGACTGGAGTTGTCGCTGCTACAGGCTCAGAAATTATCCTTGTGTTGCCTTTGAAATGTCCATCCACACGAGCTGTGGTCTAACACTCGTGGTCCTTTTGTAGGCAGGACTTGAACTGGGCGGCCTCCACGAAGCTTCCAAGACCTTGGCACTGGCCTCTTCAAGTAACTTCACTTCTAGTCACACTTAAAATGAAGCATTTTGCTTCCCAAAAGCCCCTCCTGGCACAGGTCAATGCACTCTAAAGGCCCAGTCATTCACAGAGCCAGCTTTTCTCTGAATTCCACAAAAATGCGAAAAGAGTTGCTTCAAAAAGCCGTTTTCTCTTCAGCCGTCGGAATGGTTCTCCCTTTGCAAAATCACAATATCTCTGCAAATGTATCTAATCTGGTACTGACGGTGACAAGTCTTCCCTCAGTTCTTCAAATGTATCAAATTGTCACTGGGCTGTAACTTATGTTGTAATGGTGCTTGTGTGAAATGTTAACTGTGACCATTCAGTTTCTCCTGTCTATACTATCCCTTACAGTGATTAAAAACCATTTTACAAAAACAGGAGCTTGGAAATTAGAGGAGCAACATTTATTTTATTTTTTGTCTGGGTATTCTCCAACCAGATGCCATTAACCGACTTCTCCGGTTCCTGCTAGCCCACTCCCCATTCTCCCTATCTCCCATTTTCCTCTGTCTCCTTTCCTACAGCTCCCTACCCCCTTCCCTCTCCATTCACAGAGCCAGGCCCCCTCCCCCTACTTGTTGGTGCGCCCTCCCTCCCTTATCCACTTATTGCTGCCTGCCTTTGGGACTGTGCTCCTCCTCTCCATCATTTTGTTCGGGCACCTGCCCACATTTTGTTCATACCTCGATGAAGGACTGAAGCCCAAAACGTTTGTTATATATCTTTATCTTTGGTGCATAAATTAGCCCGTTTGCCCTGCTGAGTTTATCCAACATCGTGTTTTTACAATTCGGCTATTTCTGCGCCAGCGACCAAAGTTCAAATCCGTCACTGAATGTAGGGAGTTTGTTCATTCTCCCCGTGACCTGCGTGGGTTTTCTCCAGTTTCCTCCCACTCTCTATTATACCTGCTTAATGTGAATTGTGGTTGGAAGTGCCTGGTTCAATTTCCCAAAGGATGGGATTGAGCAGGTAATGATTACAAACATTTCAAAACATGTGCAGAATGCATTTTAATGCATATGATCATTAATCAAGGTCCTCTTTGCATGCTGCATTTTCACAAGCTGCAGGTAATATTGTGAAGATATGATATTACACTTAAATCTCCTATCAATATTCATCATTATCAATATGCCATAATATCTTTAACTGGTGTATTGAGATTATGGATGTGTGGTAAATATGTCACAAATAGTCCAGAGGCCTGGATCAATAATATTTAAATTCTATCTCTGGCATGGAGGTCTCCAGGAATGCACACAGGTTTCATTATATGAACCCTCTTGACGCTTTCCATTGTGTGTGGCACAGAAATCATCAAACTCCTCCCCTCCTTCACTTGGGAATTTAAATTCAGTTAATTTAACTCATTTCTATCTTGATAAAAAGATACTTTCATCAAAAAATGTATTAGATTCTTTTACTTGATCAATTTTTCTTGCAGGTCATCATATTCCATACCTTGTGTTTATAGCAGCGCCAATTTTGTACGTCTTATATTTTATTATTATCAACACAATGTCCTTCTTTCAGATTTAGTTTTAAATTATTTTTGTATATTGCCTCAAGGATTGTATTTTCAAACCCCTGGCTTTGTCTTTGATAACTGGGCAAACAGCTCTTATTACAGGTCCCTAACTTTTTACCCGGAATCATCTGTATCTGTTCGGAATCTTCTGGATTTTGAAATCATTTTGATTTTGGTCCCTTTACACAGATGCTTCGCACCTGCCGTCCGCCCCTGCCCCCCAGCCATCCGTTGTCTCCCCTTGCCACCTCCGGCCATCCGTCCATTGCTCCCCTCCTCCCCCCCCACCAGGGCCGGTGCTAAACTATTTATCAGATTTAATATTTTTATTTCTTTGAGTGAATTACCTGCATATAGCTTTCAGAATTATTGCTCATAGTTTCCCTGATTGGTAAATTCACATTTCTAATATTTTTCAATCAATTCTTCCCTTGAGGTTTTATGCACAAGTTTTAGCTTTATTCACAGTAATTCTTCGTTTTCATTTTTTAAAATTTAGACATACAGCACGATAACAAACCATTTTGGCCCACAAGTCCATGCCGCCCAATTTATACCCAATTAAGCTGCACCCCATAGTACATTTTGAACAGTGGGAGGAAACCGGAGTCTCCGGAGATTGTATGTTCTCCCCGTGTCTGTGTGGGTTATCTCCTTACTGGCAACGCGGGATTTGAACCCAGGTCTGATCCCAATCGCTGGCCCTGTAAAGGCACTGCACTCACCGCTGCCCCAACCGTTTTAAAGGCTCATTTCACCAACATTTTTTACGACACTATTTGGAGAGTTTTAATATAATTTTGCAGTAAAAAGTAACAAAAAAAGTCCCAGTTCTATCTGTAAGTCATTTTCCAAGAGGTGAGTTTGACTTCTGTTCAAAAGTCCCATGTTCTATTAAATTCCTAGCAGTGCTATGGGGGTTGCAAGATTCAGATGTTGAATTGATTGACCTGACTGCATACCTATTAGCATCGAGAGTGCAACTTTTACCAAGTCAATAAGTGACATAACTCTAAAAGAGAGAATGTATTTACCTGTGGTTCCTTTCATTTTCAAGTTTCTGGAAGGTGATATTTCCCTTATCCAAGGCTGCGTCAAAACCTTGAGGTTCTCATCAATTTCAGGGCCTGATTGTTCCAGTGTTTTCATCAGCAATAAAAATACAGAATCTTGGTCGGGGTCGGGGTCGGGGTCGGGGTTGGGGGGGGGGGGGGGGGGGCAAAGTTCTGTGACCTCATTCAAATAGCATGGTGAATCCGTCTCTTTATTTCTTTCACTCTCTGTTGTCTTGCAGTTTCTACTGAAGCCACTGATGGCCAATTGGTTTCCAAAGTATGTAAGCATAACTTGTTAACAATACCACTACAAGTTTGTCACTTGGATATTCAGTATTGTTGCCCTTTCTCCATATGATAGATTGTTTCATGATGTTCTTTCTTTGTAGCTACTCTGAATTGTCGGAGTATTTTTAATTGAGATATTTGCTAAATGGTTGACTTTTAGTGCAGAATGATACAGGCAGCAAAGATTGTAAAGTGAAGATATTCACTCTCTGGAATATCTGAATGATTCCCTTTTTTAATATTCCTTACGCTGTCTTTGAACATAATTTCTCTCATAACTGATTGTCTTCCATGTTCAAAAAACAATAAGTGCAGAAATAGGTTCTTTGGGTCCACACTAACCACGTTTATATTAATCCTACGTTAATTACATTTTTCATGCCCACCCGACATTCTCAACAACTCTTTCTGGGTACGACCATTCGCCTACACACTGGAGACAATTTGCAGTGGCCAATCAACCTGCCAAACCAAGAATATCTGAGGTACGAGAGGAAATGACAGCCGTCGGCCTCATCAGCAACAACGATGAGTTACACTACAGAGAAGAGGTGGAAAATCTTGAGAAACGGTGTGCGATTAACAACCTGAGTCTCAGCTTGAACAAGACAAAGGAGATGATTGTGGAGCTCAGGAGGATGAGGGACGACCACCCTCCACTACACGTCAATGACTTGGAGAGAGTAAAGAGCATCAGGTTCCTCGGAGTCTACTTAGGAAGTGATCTATCCTGGACACACAACATCTCCTCACTTGTCAGGAAAGGTGCAACAGTAACTGCACTGACGGAGAAGTCTGAAGCGGACAAGGCCAATGGCCATTAACCTGTCAACTTTCACAGGAGCTCTACTGAGGGCTTCCTGGCCGGCTGCATCACAGTGTGATACGTTTGTTGTAGAGCTCTGGATTGGAGGTCAATCCACAAGACCATAAGAGGGGTAGAAAGGATCACTTGGGTCTCCCTCCCACCCCCCCCCCACATTGGCATGATCTACCGGGATCATCGTTTGAAGAGGACTCACAAAATCAATGAGGATCCCTCTCACCTCGCATCCAGCATCTTCTGGCGGCATCAGAGCCAGAACCACCAGTCTGAGAAACAGCTTCCTCTCACAAGCATTGAACTGCTCATATAAATCCTTCACGACAGTATTATTTGTTTATTTTTATGGCTGTGTAAATATGTATTGCAGAGGTATATTTTGTCTATATGTGTGTTATGTCTGTATGTGTTGCCTCTTTTTTACACCCATAGCCAGCCAACGCTGTTTCATCAAGTTGTACAATTGGATGATAATAAACTTGAACTTGAAACCATGGAGGAAATTCATATGGGCTCAGAGAAAACATGCAAACTCCATACAGACAGAACCAAAGGTCAATATTCAATCTGGATTTCAGGTGTAGCGAGGCAGTGGATGTTGTCTTGCAGTTTCTACTGAAGCCACTGATGGCCAATTGGTTTCCAAAGTATGTAAGCATAACTTGTTAACAATACCACTACAAGTTTGTCACTTGGATATTCAGTATTGTTGCCCTTTCTCCATATGATAGATTGTTTCATGATGTTCTTTCTTTGTAGCTACTCTGAATTGTCAGAGTATTTTTAATTGAGATATTTGCTAAATGGTTGACTTTTAGTGCAAAATGATACAGGCAGCAAAGATTGTAAAGTGAAAAATGCTCCATGGCGCCTGGCTGCCAGATTCTGTACTATGAACAACTGAGTTAACACTTTGCCCAGCTTTTCCTCATCTTCAAGTAATTCCTACCTTACTGGATGAGGCATGGAGGTTACAACAGCCAAGTTCATTCATCGTTGTAGAATTAGATTCTTCAGCATGCAATGCATTACTTGATCCATTTTTTTCTTCATTTGATCTATTTCTCTGCAGCATGTTGGACATAGCCCCAGAATAAAATCTGGAATCTCAGATTGAAGATGCAGGTGTTGCATTTAATAATGTAGTTGATACTCCTGTGGTAATTATTTGTAATTATTTTTTCTAGTTTAAATAGATGTGGTGGAGTGTGATCAGCTGGTCCCACATCTCTCCAGCAATCTTTTTTCTGAAATTCCTTGAAGACTGAAATTGTTGAGGAATAAACAAACACTGCTATGAATGAGGAAATAATCTTGGCAGCTGCCTGCGATAATAATGTTTTTTTTTTGACCGCAATGTCAGGAAAATCACTGAAAAAAATTAACAAAATTACTGCCGTGCGGTCATTCACACTGGGTGCCGTTTTAGACTGCAATTACCTGAGTGCTTCCTCGAAAAAGTTGTAGGGGTCCTGTTAGATAAATCGTGGTGCAGGAATTCACTCAAAGTTCCTGCACATTCCTTTTTAGACTCCCCCTGTCGTGGCAAAATTCCAAGATTGTGCCTTTACATGCCTGCGGTCTAAAAACTCCTCCTGATAAAGACTCATATGATCCTGCATCAGTGATTACACTGGCTCATTGACTTGTCTTCTTGTTTTAATAAGCAGAGAGTTGGTATTGTTATATATGCAATGAAAGATGGTGCCCTCTTCCTCCTTCAAAAATGGCTTCTGACACACAACTTCTCTTGATTTATAGGACAGTGGTTCTTGAATCCTTGTGTTAGATTTGACTTTCTGCAAACATCCTCAGCTACAGAGTATGACTCCATGACACTCTACAGAAGTTAAACGCTCCTCATATGATAATGCGTTAATTCCCGAAATCATCCTTGTGAACCTCCTCTGAATCTTTTTCAATGTCAGCACATCCTTTCTTAAATAAGAAGCCCAAAACTGCTCACAATACCCCAAATAAGGTCTCACCAGTGCCTTACGAAGCTTCTACAATCAAATTGCTGCTCATATTCTATACCCCTTGAATGAATACCAGCATTGCATTTTCCTTCACCACCAAATCAACATTGTCACTTCTCAGCCCCTTCCCCTAATCTGTCTGTCTTTCTGCAGCCTCCCTATTTCTTCAACACTGCCTGCTCCTCTGTCGACATTCACACCATCTGCAAACTCGGCCACAAAGCCATTCATTCCATAATTCCATAAGAAATGGCCCCAACCACATCTACTTACTTCCATTACTGTTTCTCCAGCATCATTTTCTGATGGTCCTATATCTACTCTCACCCCTTTTTACTCTTCATAAACTTGAAGAAGCTTTTTGTATCCTCTGATATTATTTGCTAGTGTTCTAACATACTTCATCTTTTCCCTTCTGCAATTTAAAAAAAAAACTTCCCAATGATATTTGGTTCCTTGTATGTCCACTCTTTTATGTTAACTTTCACTTCCTTGTCAGCCAGTTATGACATTTTTTTTCCATTTGAATATTTCCTCTTTTTTGGCATGTTTTTATTCTGCACCTTCCTCATTTCTTGCAGAAACTCCATCCACTGCTGTTCTGCCATCTCCCTTACTAATGCCCCCTTCCATTCTACTTTGGCCAGTTCCACTCCCATACCACTGTAATTCCCTTTACTCCATGTACAGTTGACCTTCCTTTTTCCTTGTTAAATCTCAAATTGAACTCAATTCTATTGCGATCACTGCCCTTTAATGGTTTCTTTACTCTCAGCTCTCTAATCACCTCTGATGCATTACACAACACCCAGCTGATCCCCTAGTAGGCTCATCAACAATCTTCTCTGAAAAGCCCTCTCATGGGTATTCTTCAAAGTCTCTCTCTCTCTCTCTTGAGATCCATTCCCAATCTAGTTTTCCCAATATACTTGCCTGTTAAAATCCCCCATGGCTACCATAAAATTGCCCTCCTGACACATGTTTATATTCAAATTTTTAATATATACCACAAACAACACTGGACGCAGCATTGATCTCTGCAGCACACTACTGGTCACAGGCACCAACCTGATAAACTACACTCCACTACCATTCCTACCAACAAGCCAATTTGTATCCAACAGACCAGCTCACCCTGCATGCCATGTGATCTAATATTCCCGACCAATCTGTCATGCAGGACCATGTCAAATGCTACACTAAATTATATGTCCACCACATCTACTGCACTGCACTCACCAATCCTCTTTGCCACATCTTCAAAACAACTCATTTAAATTAGTGAGATAAGATTTCCCACATAAAAAACCAAGCTGTCTATCCCTAAGACCAAAATTAAAGAAAAAAAAAAATATATATGCTTTGAAATGCCACTCAGTCCATTACTTTGGAAAATTCTATTGATTCGAATAAATGTCCCTCTAAGTATTTCTTCCAGTAATAGCAATAATTACTCAGGTCAATCTTTATATGCAGCTTACTTGCACAGTTAGGCTTTAGTGTACAAGTTAGATGATGGTTTTCCTAAAATCCTTTGCAAAAGACATTGGTGAATGAATGGCATCATAATATCCTGATGTCATCATATTCAGCAAATGTCTATTTGCTTTTTCCAGGTGTATTTCAACTAACCAATGTCATTGTGAAAACAGTGATGGGAAATTAAAATTAGTCTGCAAATGGGAAGAAGGTGGATTCACACAATCTAACTTTTGTTTCTGCTTTGGTTAGAAATGATTATTAGAAAGAAGCCAGTTTCATTTTGGGGGGGCAGGGGGGAGTGGGGGGGGAGTTATATTATAAATTTTAGCTAAACCATTAAGTCAGATTTACTTTTACATTATATTGAAAGATCCAGACTGATTAAAGGGCGTTCTTCTCACAATTTGTAAAACAAACATGAAAATCAAGAATAAAAGGAGGTTTTGCAAAAGAGACTCTTGGAGTTTGCCAAGAATTCAGCCACTGAAGTTGGAATTCGAGGGCCAAACCCATCGGGACCATGGCCTGAAGAGGGCGCACAAAATCAGTGAACCGGTGCGGACTCGAAAGGCCAACATGGCCTGTTTCCGCTCCGTAAATGGTTATATGGTTAATAAGAAAAGAGAGATATTAATGACAATTTAATCATAATTACAGTAAAATAGAAGGCAATTGCATTGGAATGAGCGCACTTCAACTTATTTCTTACATTACTCATCATTCTGGGTGCAGTAACTTTGTGATACTATCAAGTTCTTGGGATGGGTAACATACTAAATGCTGAGTGGTGTCCAATTTGAATTTGAGCTCCTGGGAGAGTCTCAGATTATGATTAATAAACCACTCACGAGATATCAATTATTCTGATCAATGCATATCTGCCTGGACGAAATAACTGTAGCACTTTCATAAATTTAATTAGTGCATCAGTGTACTTGGGAAATTTTTTTGTTGTTGATTTGTGCGATTGTTGAATATGGAGAATATTTCATGTTAACGTTTGACTTGATGACTTTCATCATTTTTATTTCCACTTTTATTCATTAAAAATATACCTGTTTGAGCCTTACTTCTATTGAGTAGTGAAACAAATGAGGTGAAGCATAGAATAGCTTGTGTCTCCTGCCTTTCGTTTGGCAATTTCAAGCTGGATGGCAATGATCGATCATCCCTACATCCTAAGTTCCAAAAGGGCAATATTCTTGTTTCAGGACTGGGTTAACAATCACTGTTCTCAGCTTTTCGGATTGAATAGGCAAGTGCTGTGTGATGAGATAAGAGGATTTGCAGCACCACGCTAACACCCATTATGCCCTGACAGCGCGAGTAATGTTCTCCTCTGTGCCAGCAACATATCTTAGACTCCTGACAGAGCAGTCTGTGCCATTTGTTAATCAATATTGCCCAATGTCATTTGTCAAGTGGCAGCTACTTTGCTTGTGAATGCATATCAGCTGTCAGCATCCCAATACTGCTAAAGGAGAACTTTAAAAATGCTTTCTTTGGAGTAGCTGGCCTTTCTTTCATCTTGGAATATCTTGACACAAATATCTCTTTTTGCACCCAAAGCTGACATACACATTAATAGTCGCAAGAAATTTTCATCTTATGCTTGAATGCATCGTTAGAATTACCTAACTAAGTTGCTCTTGATAATAGCTTCTGATCTCATATTTAATTTTAATGCAAACACCCAACATTACAATAATCCAATGGATTATTAAAGAATATTCATGCTCTATTGCTTTTTAAAAGTGAAATTAAAATCAGGATAATTCTTACCCTCTGCCATCCGATTTCTGAATGGACAATAAACCACATACAATACCTTACTTTTTCTCTTCTTTTATACTATTTATTTTTAAAATATAACTAGCAATTTTTGTACCTGTAATGCTCAACAATGCTGCCACAAATGAACAGATTTTGTGACGTTCATGACAATAAGTTCTGATTCTGATTTTATTTCCTCTTAGTTTGTCATCAAGTATAAGTACCCCTGATGAAGCAACATTCTCCGGTCCTCGGTGCAAAACATGTAAACACACAGCACACAGACAGACAAAAATACATGAGCAAGACAAGTATTCATTGATGCACTTAAATAAATAAATAGTGCTTCATGAAAACTGAGTTTCGGATGGTTATTGTTAGCTCTTCCTTTGGTCCTTCAGCAGTTTCACTGCCTGTAGGGAAAAAAGCCGTCACTCAGCCTGATTGTGTTGGTTTTGATACTCCTGGATCTCTTTCTTGACGGAAGCAGCCGAAAGATGCTGTGTGCAGGGTGGAAGGAGCCCTCATTGATTTTATATGCCCTCTTCAAACAACGATCCTGGCAGATCATGTCGATGGTAGGGGAGGGAGATCCCAGTGATCCTCTCTGCTGGTCTTACTTTTCTGAGGAATGACCTCCAATCTGTTTCTCTGTAGGAACTGTACCATGCTGTGATGGCAGCCAACCAGGACATTTAAATTCACAAGAGCTTTATTAGTTTTGAAGGCAGACTTGAAAGGTGATCTAATCAATGATAAATACCTAAATAACAAAGTTAATCTTTTTGCCACATTTTCCAGTCAGAGCTCATTTACAAGTTAATTTCCTTCGCGCCTTACCTTGAAATTAATCTAATTAATTGGTGGAGTCCTAGATCAGCCTTTGAATCCTTCACCAACATCGGGCATTCTTCGGATGCTCAGCTGGCTAATTGCTGCACCAATGGCTGATTTCGGCAGTTTGCTTTGAGTAATTTTAAAATTCAGCATTCTTTCTCAATCTATTTTTCAGTGAAAAAGCAAATAAAACAGTTTCAAGTGATTTGTGCAGAGCAAATAGGAAAATAAACCAAGAATGTAGCTGCTACCAAGTGAGAAAACCAAAGTCAATTTTACCATGAATTTACATGTATTTACGCACCATTAACATATTTATTACAAGTGAAATTGCAGTGATTAGCACTGATGCATAGTGTTGTATAATTAGCATAGATTATGTATAATTAATGACCAAAATTATATATTTAATACAGACAAGGGGAGATTCCAGAGAGCTTCTCCGTTTTGGTAATGGAACATTTAAGATAGTTAGGCTCTGGAAATATTAACAGAGATTGTTTTGGGCTCCAATGAAATTCACTCCAACATTCAAAATTTTTTTTTTAAGTTAAATATAGACAGACAATACCTTCTGGTCCACAAGCCAGTGCTGTACAATTACCCCAATTAACTTACAACACCCATACGTTTTGAGGGGTGGGAGGAAGCCCACACAGACATGAGGAGAACATCCAAACTCCTTACAGATGTCGCCAGATTAGAACCCGAGATGCTCGCGCTGTAACAGCATCGCACTAGCCACTATGCTAAAAGAAAAGAGGTTTTCCACCTTCTGGCAATTCTCACTTTACAATGCCATGACAGCATCTTGACAAATTATAATAATAAAGAGAAGAATAGATAGATAGACACCCAGAGTAAATGAAGAGGTGGGATCATTCCACCACAAGCCTACTCTTTTTAAGATCTTCATTCCTCAGCTTGCGCTCCTTTCAAATTTCATGCACAAAAATAAAAATTGAACAGTGCGTGTGACCAATCACCAGAGGTGAAGGGAGGGAAATCAGAACTATTACATGAAGCAGGAAATAGGGGAGAAAATTGAGGAATGGCTGAATTATTGAAGATGGCTACGTGAGCAGGGAAGGGAAAGTTCACAGAAAGAATTTTGAATAACGTTATTAAGGATCACAAAGGCAAAGCATTTTCTGCCAGAGCATTCAAACATAAAAGTGAATCCAATGGATTATTAAAGAATATTCATGTTCTATTGCTTTTTAAAAGTGAAATTAAAATCAGGATTATTCTTTTTAATGATGTGATTAATCACAATTTATTTTTCATTACTCAACAGCAGTAATTTCCCTTTGTTCTTTCTTGGACTAATCAGAATCTTAAGATGAAACAAGAACTCTCTTGTTTTTCTTCCAGTTCATTGTCAGTGGTCCACAGTTTACAGCAAACTTTCCTGCTTCTGCATTGTATTATTGTTATCAACCTCAGGACCTCTTGCCTTCCCATCTGTTCAAAAATGGTTGGGAGATAGCAGATAGCATAAATTAAAGTTTTTTTTTCTGCAAGCTTGATTTCACATTCAAATTGATATTGAAATATTCCCCAAACCCTTCATGTAAACATATCTTTTTAAAGAACAACCAAAATATCAAGGCCGTTAATGTGACAAAAACACATAATCTTTTGACACACTTAATCATGGCTCACACTAATTCAAGATTCAAAATTCTTTTATTGTCATGTAATAAAATAAAAAAAACTATACAAAATTGCATATAAGTTTGCCATAAGGTAGACAAAAGATTTCCCATCAGCATAAATTGCCCAGCGTTCCTAACAGTCACAAAAAGAGAAGTAAAAGAGAGTTCTTCAGAGTCACTGAGTGTCTGTGCATTCACCTCTTGTAGCCTCTGCAGCCCACACAGACTTCAGTCCAAACAACGGCAAACCCGAGCTCCAGATCCAAATCTCTGACATTATCAAGAAGCCTTCAGTGCCCAAGGCTCCTCAGGAAACCTTCCCCCACTTGGCACCCTCTCACCCTCTCACCTTCAGCCAGTCTCAAGAAAGAGCGTACTGGTGAGATCAGTGATCACAAAGTGTCTGATAGGCCCAGGAAAATCTCCGCTGTTGATGACAGAAGAATTCAGATTTCAGATTTATTGTTGGAGGGTGGTGATACAACCACTACACTGGCCACACTCCTACCAGCCTACTGCAGGGGAAAACCTGCGAGGCTGGCCCCACCTGCCAGCTGTCAATCACTGGCCCATAAAAACACTCGAGCCGGCCCCTTCGGGGACAATCAGACACATGGAGCCAGGAAAGATACTGAGACTGGTGTGGTTAAGTTTAAGCTAATTAAAGCCTGTTGTACAGTCTGTGGACTTTGTGTCAGAATTATTCACACAGCAGCGCTCACACAGAGTATAAACATACAACCTTGAGATACCTTTTTCCTGCGGGCAGAGCAGAATTGCCACGTTGGTAGTGCAAAAAATAAACTGTACACAGTGTAAAACATGTAAACTAATAAAGGACTGTAAAAAGATAATCCATGTAAACAAACTGACTGTGAGAGAATAAAAAGAAAATCATGCGCAAGTAAAATTCCTTAAATGAATTTCTGATTGAGTTTGTGGTTGAGGACATAGTGTATGGGGACTCTTTGGTTAAGGGTGGGGGGGAGGGGAGAGGTTGATTTGCCTAAAAATATTTACACGTTAAAAACACAAGTACCAATTTCTAATAAAAAGTCTTTATCAATTGACAATACATAGTAAGCACAAATTACACAACATGCGACTTAAAATAAATATTGTCACCCCCTCCCCCCTGCCCACCCACCCCCCCAGGTCGTATGTCCTGGGTTGAGGAGTCTGATGGTGGAGGGATAGCAGCTGTTCGTGATCCTAAGTCTTGTGACACTTATACCTTTTTCCTGATGGTAGCAGTGAGAACAGAAAGTATGCTGAGGGGTGTGGGTGTTTGATAATTGCTGCTGCTCTCTGATGGCAGCGTTCCCTGTAGATGTACTCAATAGTGAGAAGGGTTTTGCCTGTGATTTCCACAACCTTTTGGATCATAACGAAGAATAATCTCCAAACACCTGGTCGACAGATCAGAAACACTATTCAGGAGGCAGATGTCAATGTGTCAATCACTTCTGTCTGCAGACCACTAGTTAACCACAGAAACAGGATGGCCAGATTACAGTTTGGCAAGAAGTACTTATAAAGCCTGGTAAAGGTCTTGTGGACAGCTGAGACCAAGATTAACAAAGCAATGGCAAGAGAAAAGTGTGGAGGCATAAAGGAACTACCCAAAATCCAAAGCATACCACTTCTTCTGTCAAATGTGGTGGGGGCAATATGGCTTGGCCATGAATGGGGTCCCACAGGTACTGACACACTTATCTTCATTGATGAAGTAACTGCTGATGGCAGTAGCAAAATGAACTCTGAGTTGTATAGAAACATCTTATTTGCTGAAGATCAAGCAAATGCCTCAAAACTGATTGGACAGAGCTTATTCCTACAGAAAAACAGTGATCCCAAACATACTGCTGAAACAACAAAGGAATTTTTCAAAACTAAAAACTAAATATTTCATGAATGGCCAATTTAATCACCTGATCTAAATCCTATTGAGCATGCCTTCCATATGTTGAAGAGAAAATTTCATGGGGCAAGCCCCTGAAACAAGCAGGAATTAAAGATGCCTGGCAGAACATCATCACCTGGTCATGTCTATGAATCACAGACTTCAAGTAGTCATTTCATGCAAGGGATATGCAACAAGGTACTAAACATGACTACTTTAATATACATACTATTGCTCGGTCCCAAATATTATGGTGCCCTGAAATGAGGGGACCATGTATAAAAAGTGCTATAACTTCCACATGGTTAAACCAAAACGTATACAAATAAACTCGAATGAAATCTGGAATGTGAATTTAAAACTGTGGATTACAGGGTCAAATAAAGAAAAAGAAATCTATGTCCCAAACATTATTGATGGCACAAGGTAGTCCACAAGAGGGCCTGGTCAACTGAGATGCACATATTATTATTATTACACAGCCCAGAAATGAAAAGTGACTGGTTACCGCACCAACTTCCCATTGAATATAGACTGCTGGGATTTGGGATAATGCCACATTATGAGTTATTTGTTGGTTTTCCAACACTGTCTAATTCTTTCAGTACTGAAGAGTCTCAAAAACATCTACAGGTGTACCGTGGAGAGCATTCTGGCTGGTTGCATCATTGTCTGGTACAGAGGTGCCAACACTCAGGACAAGAAAAAAAATTCCAGAGGATTGTTAACTTGGCCTGCAACATCACAGGCACCGGATTGCACTCAATCAAGGGCATCTATAAGAGGCAGTGTCTTAAGAAAACAGCCTCTTTCCTCAAGGACCCCAATAACCCAGGCCATGCCCTCTTCACTCTGCTACCAATTGGAAAATGGTGCAGGAGCATGAAGACGAGCTCTCAACGACCCAAGGACAGCTTCTTCCCTTCTGTCATCCGATTCCTGAATGAAAAAAAGAACCACGACACTACCTTTCGTTTTCTTTATCTTGCACTATTTTAATTATTTTTTTAAGGTGGTTTAAATAAATGTTTGCATTGCGATGTTACCGCAAAACCACAAATTTTGTGACAGGTTCTTGACAATAAATTCGAATTCTGATTCTGACACTCTCAGACACATTCAATACAAGCATCTCATGTATTCTGTATGCTTGCTTTGCTTTTAAAATTGTACAATTGAGTTTATGTTTGTTAATTTCCTCCGTGGGTTACAGGGACAACAAAGCATCATTAGTCTGGTGGCATTTGGGCATTGATGCTCAAGATGTTTTTACATCATAATGATACAGCGATGGCTTCAATCTATATCAGAGAAAAGCAAGAGGTTTGAAATTAATGGAACCAGGCTCTTGTTTATGAGCAAGCTCTGATTCAAGAGAACAACATGGCACTTTTCTAATCAGCTTCAGCTCTGCAAGTACTCCATGAGTCTGAGTGGCTCCTGACCATCCAACGTCTCCTCTGCTCCAAGGGGAAAATGGATTCTATTCTGACAACAATACATGGCCTTATCTCTGGCCACAGTGCAATAGATAGCTTGCAGGTTTGGCTGAGGTCACAATTTTAGGTGCTTTTCCTGCTTCTAATCTCTTAAGCCTTTCACTTTGTGCTCCAGGCTTACCTAAGTGTAGTAAATAAAAAAGCCAAATGTTTATCATCAACCATGGTTTGTGATGTTTTGCTAACTAGACTCTTAGCTGGACCCTTTCTCTTTAACTCTATTTCCAGTCTTTGCTGTAACATTTCCAAACTGTTGAGTTTTGTGCCTCATTAAAGATTTTCCTTCTTCCTCTCTCTCACAAAAAAAATGAAATAAAGACATATTGGGATAATCACTGTATTATTTTATTAAAAGGTTTATATTGCCTCTCTTATTATGTCCTGTCAGAATGCAGGAAAAGTGTGATGGTGCCGGAACGGATGCAAGGGAGATTCAGTCAGGTGTTGCCTGAGATTGATTGAACACCAGCTTTGAGGAGAGCCTAGGTTAGTTTTCCCAGAGCAAGGGAGGTTAAGGGACCACATAACTGAAGCATATAAAATTATGATGGTGTATATAGTTTAGACTGCATGTTCACTTCCCTAGCATCAATCCACAGGTAATACTCGACCTGACCTATGTGAGTTACATCCACCCACACATGAAACCAATTAAAAAATAATCTTTATTAAAACTACTGTACAAATACATAATTTGTATTAAAAGGGCTATATACAGTGATTCCTACTCCCAGCAGCAGCCCAACGCCCCCGCTCTCCACGGTAGTGTGAGGTCCCCGAGTTACTACCAATTTGAGTTATGACTAACCCATCAGTCCCAATTATGGTCGTAAGTCAGGGACTACCTGCTATCTTTGTGGCATCTTTTCTTTATCTCATCCAGATCCTAATAATGTTCTTGTTCATTGTGGCTATGCCCAACAAACACCAAGACAAAGTATTCATTCAATAATTCAGGCCTTCCTCCAACAATAAATTTCTAATTTTGTTTCCTAATGGACCCCATTGCTCTGATAACCCCTGAAAAACTGAGATTTATAAGGTAATTTTAGGCACCTATCTTGGAGCTTAATTTTTGTGTGGTATGAACTATGACATTGTGAAATATTACTTTAAAAGGCCAAATCATTAGGCATACATAAAAAGTGGGGGGGGGGGGGGAATTGTCTGTGTTTTCACTTCATTAAGTAAGTTCTTGTATTAAATCTTTTAAACATGATGATGCTAACATTTATTGTTATATCATTAAGGTGTGAATGTTTAAATGCTACTACTGATTTGACTGCCCTACAGATTAAAATATTTAATTAATTGAGTGACTTATTTTAATTTGAGTTATAGTTAGGATTTAAAAGTCTCCGGTGGGATTAAAATCACATTTTGTAGGCACCATAATATACACTTTTACAGATGGATTTTTTATTTAAATGTTTTACTTTTATTTCCACAGAATTCTCCCTATGTAGGTGCTTAATATTTTATCCAAAATTCCAAATTCCAAAAGTTTCAGGTCCTAAGGATTTCAGATAAAAATTAAACACCTGTATTATATTTTTGTAACTTATTGCTTTGTCTGAATATTAAAACATGCTGCATATTTAAGGTCCATCAATCTTTTTTTAACAGTTCAAACAAGGGAATTAGTATAGCATTGCCATATTTTCACTCATATAACATGCACATGCATATAGCATGCACACACATATAATGCATGGAAAATCTTAAACGATGCAAACATATTCTTGTATAGCGCACATGTTCATAGTACTAGTTGGTCCTATCCACCACTTTCATAATATGTCCTATAAAAGTTTAAAAAAAAACAATGATACATGTGCAGAATACATTATCAGCCTGTATAGCTATCACTTGTATTCAAAGTAGCCGAATCAGTATAAAAGATTCTTGCATTTAGTGCTTTGCACATATTACCTTTGAGATCTAGAGTATCAGTAGTTTTGACAATGTGAGGATTCAAATGCAAATCTTATACCACTAACTCAAACTGAAAGTAGTTACTGAATCAGAAGCAACTTGCAAAAGAGCGGCACAAGAGAGTTTGAGGTTGGCGAACCATCCATTTATGAAATGAGAAAAGAGAATGATGAACTTGAGAAGATGAAACCATGAAAACGTGCATGTCATGGCCCAAAAGCTAAATGGTCCCAATTGGAGTCTGACTTGAAGGAGTTGGGTCTTAGTCATAGAGAAGAAAATCAGGCTGTTTCTGCAGTCATCATTCAGTTCAGATGAATGCAAGTCTATTAGCATGTGGAAGAGGCATCCTGGATTTCATGGCAGGTTTCCCTGGATATCAAAGTTTATGATGCGAAACGGATTGTCAGTAAGAGGTCAGTGTCTTCCAGAAGATTCGAAATAAAATCCATGGACTTTCGCCACTTTGTCACCAATGAAATTGGATGTCATTAACATGGATGAAGTCCCAATGGCCATTGATATCCCCACACAAGAACTGTAGCTGCCTCTGGAACAAAAACTGTGGCCTTAATATGATCAGACATGAAAGGTCATGCTTTACTGAAATCCTTGACTGCACTGCAAGTGGCACTAAATTGCAGTTAATGGTCATATTTAAAAGAGTAACATTGCCATGAGAAAAAAAATGCCCAATATTGTGATTGTGCACTGTACAAGAAAGGTCGGATGGACTCCTATGTTATGAAACTGTGGATGGAAAGATGTTACAGGCCTAGACCAGATAGTTTTTTTTTCAAAGAAATCATTACTCAAATTTGATTCCATGACAGCCCACAAAGAGAATTCAACACAATAAATTCTGTGGGCGCCCATGTTGCAGTAATTCCAGGTGGGTTGACATGTAAATTTCAGCCACTCGATATTTCCGTTAATCATCCATTCCAGACGTTTATCAGATCAGAATGAGAGAAATGGATGCAGAACAACATTCGTGAGTTCACTCCAGCTGGGTACTTGAAAGGAGCAACCTATGCTGTAGTTTGTGAATGGGTTGCCAGAGGGTGGGATAAGATAATACCAGAAACTATTTGCAGTGGATTCAGAAAAGCTGGAACAGTATATACTGATGATGAAAACGGTGACAGCGATGACATGTCAGAACCGACTACAGTAACAGAAGAACAGTTGCAGGCTATCCTAACATATTCGAATGCGGACTGAGCAATCTGACTTTGAAGGATCAGAAGGGTTTACAGATGATAATGGATAAACAACAACATTATTTTATTTGTATAGATTTTTTTTAACTTTAACGTGTTGTCCAGCTTTTTACCCGTTATTTCAGATCTTATTTGGTTTTTTGACTTCAGCATGTGGTACAGCATTTTATATGGTTTTTTTGACCAGCATTTTTTCAATTCAAGCAATTAAAAATAAATTTTAATTAGAACCAGTTGCTGCTCAAGTAAGTTTGATTTTATCGTCAATGTGTAAAACAAATTCTGGTCTAGTGTGCACACACGCATATAATATGGTTTGCAAAAAGCGCATATAATGCAAGTGTTATATGAGTGAAAATACGGTAAAATAGGACCAGATCCTTCTCAGAAGCCTTTTTAAGTTCAGCCACTATCGGAATGTAGGTAAAGCAGGGTAAAATTTGTGGTCAGTGAAATCCCATGACCAGTGAAATGATGATGACCAGTTAAATCGTTTTTTAAGCTGCTGAGTGAAAAATGTGTATTGTCCAGTAGATAACAGATAACTCACTCTCTCTTCTTTATTGGGAAATTGACCTCTTGATGTGAGTAGGTATTACCTGCTCCTGTTTTATAATGACTACATGCTTGCATCTATCCAGGTTAAATATAAAATAATGAATTATATATCTTTAGTATTACATTTTGGGGAAATTTAATGGAACTAGGATACAGTAGAGTTCTTTGCTTCCAGTAATATTCTCCATCCAAAACGATCATTTTTTTTAGACGTACCGCATAGTAACAGGCTGTTCTGGCCCGCGAGCCCGTACCACCTAATTGCACCTAATTAATCTACAACTCCCATATATTTTGAAGGGCGAGAGGAACTGGATTATTTGAAAAAAAATATTCGTCGAGCAGCCCAATTGGAATATATTTTGGCTCCAGGTTGGTGGTTTTTCTGAAATTGCTCTATTATTGCCTGAACCGAAAGGCTGGAAGTGACCCTCATGAGAGACTGAACATACAATTTGACCTGCAGAGTGAGGGTTGCCATGAGATGGAAGGCAGACACATGTAATGCACAAAGAGTTTCATGAAATGCTGATTGAAAAGGTGAGCAAACTGCTGATGTGAACAGATGGTGCGGGCGTTGGTAACATGTAGTTCTTGATTGGGGTAGCTGCCAGAGAGCAGCTTACATCTGTGAAATTAAATTTGAACTGCTGGAGGAATTACCACTGTGGGAACAGGCACTGGCTGTATTAAGACTATGGTGTCCCAGAGAGCTGTTGGCTTATAATTAAAAAAAACACAGGTCAAGTTGCTCCAACCATTCAATCATTGTGATACTCCACCGCAATATGTAAAACCAGAGAAGTAAAATATAAAACTCAGAAACGTTGGTTTCAGGTAACATTACGTGCTGTTTGATATGATTTATTTATTTGCGTGGCAATTTCCTTCTTAAGGAGTGGACGGAGAAAAGGAAAGATGTAAATAATGTGATTGTCTCAAGCTGAAAGATGAAGCAGCGCAGCTAATTAAATCTAGGTAACCATGATCATTCAGACACCGTGCATGCCAGATTACACAGTGGTCTCCAAATTTTGTGAGCTCACAGACTGATGATCAAAAATGAAATTTGGCATTTGAGTTGGTAGAATGTTAAAATGAATCTGATTATATATGACTGAAGATTATTGTTAATGGGAGTTGACAATTTGTAATCCTATGAAATCTAAAGATTTTAGGTTTATGTCAAAAAAAAGCTAAAAATTGAAAATGCTCTCCTCTAATTCACTCCATATTGATCTAATGGCATATATGCTGCATAGTCCAAAGTTAATCAGAGGGACTTTAAAATTCTGCTATCTGCTTGAGTTGGTGCAAGGTTAGAGGATGGCACTTTGTCTGAGTTTTTGCCAAGAATAAACGTGGCACAATGTGGACTGAACATGGTAGGTCTGTGATGCATAGTAAAGTATATTTGTGTACATGCAATGTAAATGTAAATATAAGCTGAATGCAAGGGTATTGTGAGGTTGGTGGGAGAGTGGAGACATCAGCCAATCAATGAAACATCTGCCAAAATGTCCATAAATTGGTCCAAAATGTTTCATTTCAGTGCTGAACCCCTGAGATCGAGAATGATTTTGAAAACATATTTTTTTTCATTATTGTTACCCTGAGAGACTGAAGCCCTGAATATATAAATTGTATATGGCATTAAAAGATTTAGTTGTACCTGGGAATTTTCCAAATGTTAATAATGTTAAGTGATTTTACTAACTACTTAGTTTGGCAGTATGAAATTCATTACAGAAATGCTTGCCTAACAACATAGGTTTTCTAAGAACTGTGTTGCAAGCTGCAATGACAAGCGCTTCATTGATGCATGCATACTTAATTATCTTCAAGGAACATGTACTTTTGGGTCTAAAGGACATCAAGACCTGTGGGAAGAACAGTTATTACCCAGAAATAATGAAAAACAGTTGTTGACCCCCCAAGATCTCAGAAAATAAAGATTGCTCCATGTTCCCCTTGCTTAGTGAGTGTTTTGGCACCATTCATTGACTTGCACATATGGGGTAGCTTTTTTTCACCAATTTTTGTGATTCAATAATGACTAAATACAGTGAACAACAAAGATTTTGCTTGCAGAACAATTTTGGGTGTATTTTATAGATTTTGGGCTGCTGATCATGAAAATCACCTTAAAACTTTCTATCACATACTGTTTTATTAGACATAACCTATTTTCGTGATTTCCTGTCATATTTTAAGTCTAGATGTATATTACCCACAAAGCAAGCTATTTTATTGTCAGTCCAAGCAAGCTTGGGCATGTACTCAGTGCACGTGCTATGCAAATGTTGTCTTAGGCCTAGGAATGCTTGGTCAAAATAAATGAAGAGAGGCTATTAAAGCAGCTCACATATACAGATGCTGTGTATTACGTTGATTAGAGATTCAGCACACGATGATGCATATATTCTTCAGCCAATAGCATAGTGAATGTACTTAACAATAGCATTTATTGTATTCAGGAAGATTCAATATAGCAGAAGTATCTCATTAATGTTGCACAGTTCCAATACATTATTTTATATCAAAGATGCACCATGACTGCATTAATTTTAAAAAGCCTATTATGATAGTAATTACTATAATTATAGCCATTGTGTCTTAAAATAATAGTTAATGGCTGGTATAAGAACCAAAGGCTCACTCCTTACCTGTTGTTGGGCAGCATCAAGTTCGTCCTTGCAAGCGTCAATAGCATCCCGGAGGTTAGTAGGTCATGAGCAGCCATGTTGATTACTGTGCATGTGTGGGGGTGCCAGCAGGTGCATGCCCGAAGGCTGTCACCATTTGCGGTGCCAGAGGACCATAGTGGTGCATGCGCAGTTGGATTGGCTTCGGTAGTGGACTATTGGAGCCGGGGCCAGTACATGCACAAAGGAGAACACGGAGGTGGGAGTTTAAATATAGGTTCCCCCATGCGAGTAGTCACTTGGAGATCTGAGGAGGGTGAGTTAGGTGGCGATAATTTCTGTTGACCGTTAAAACATATTTAATAACATTGAACATTGGTTAAGCAATGTTGAGCATTGTTGAAGATTGTTGAGCCACATTAAATTTTATACAAATATATTGTTATTAAGAATCAACCACATAGAATGTTGCATAAAGACTTGTCTATCATAATCCTAGGAAGCAAACTTGTTAAAAAATTTTGTTCCGCGTTATCTTTAAAGTTTAAATAGTGTTCTAGGATGTTATCATTCAGATCAGATACAGATCTAAATATGAAAAAATAATTAATGCTAAATATTTATTGGCAAAAATATATAATAACTTGAATTTGAATGTTCATGATACACTTTCAACACTTACAAGCGGGATGCATTGTACGGACTTTAAGAGAATGTCAACAAGCTGATAGAATAGTCAAGTTTATTGTCACAAGTACAACCCGACGAAACAGCATTCTCCAATCCTCGGAAAACCTGCAGACATACAACCAGACAAAGCACATATACAGACAACCAATACATATGCAGGACAAATAGCCATATGTACAAATAAATAAATAAATAGATGATGATTGTTTCCTGAATATGAGAGTCTCAGATGGTTCATGTGAGCAGTTTCTTTGGCCATTCAGCATTCTCACTGCCCGTGAGAAGAAGCTATTCCTCAGGCTGGTGTTACTGGCTCAGATACTCCTGCATCTCTTTCCCGATGGGAGCAGCTGAAAAATATTGTGTGTGGGTGGAATATGTCCTCAATGACTTTATGCACCCTCTTCATACAATGATCCTGGTAGATCATGTCGTTGTTGAGGTGGGGGGGGGGGTTGTGCAGGGAGACCCCAGTGATCTTCTCTGCTACCCTTATGTTCCTGAGAATAGACCTCCAATCCATTTCTCGACATGATGATGGCTGGGTCATAATGGTGGTGTAATAGGCAGTCATTAAGTAACTGATATTTACTCTTGACAAATGCCAAGTCTTAAGTTTTGGTAGGAAGTAAAGGAGAGGAAGTATAAATTAGATGGCACAGTAAAAGGTGTCCTTTGACAGAGAGGTCTGGGGCTAAACATGCAATATCATTGGAACTAAGCAAAATTAAGAGAGTGCTTGAGGTGCTTGAGATGAAACACAAAAGACTACTTGAAATCAGTATAGGTACTGGACTTTATAAACAGAGGTGAAGTGGACAAGAACAATGAAATCGTGAATCTTTACAGTCAGTCAGTCAGAATTTATTGTCATTTTTAAAATAGTAAAAGAGCCATAAAAGCAAAATTGCATTTCTCCAGGACAATAATATAATAATAACATAATACTATACATAAAAGAGGGTAAAATGACACCAGAGCAAGAGGCCGCTGCAAGCAACTGCTGCACAGCCATCTTGAACCACATCTGCCATCTTATCCTAGTCTCCCTGTTACAATTTTATCTCTTACCAATTAACAACATAACATTACACTTAACTTTAAAACAAACTACTCACCAGAACATACAAAATAACAGTGAACAGGACATGTTTATGGACTGAGACCAGTCCGTGGGTTCTGTCAGACAGGTTAGCAATGTCCAGCTGTTGCTGTTTCCCTGTCCAGAGGCTGCTGCACCCTTCCGCCGCACTGCTGCCTGAGGTTTCCTACCACTACCAGGACACAGATGCTGCCAAAGGTCCTTCAGCCTATTTTTCAAGGAAACTCCCCTCAGTCTACAGTTCCTTGGAGCCTTGGCTCCAGCACCAGCTGCCTCTAAACCCTGCACTCCCGGCTGACATGCCTGTCGTGGGTGCCAAAGCCAACATGTAGCTCACTGGTCCAGGCTCTTGGATACCTCCTCATCTCTTCACCATTCTTCTAGCCTGACATGGTACCGCCACCAGCAATGCAGCCACACCCTACCTTGAGGCTGCCGGTCCCTGCCCTGCTGATTCCATCCTTGAGGTATCTCCGACTCCAGCCTTCACCACCGACTCCACTGTCCCTGACATGGAGGGTTCGTCCATGACCACCATGAGCTTTCTGCCGCCATCCTCAGCCATTTGAGTCAGACATCGGTGATTTCTCAAGAGGTTTGCTTCCTTTGTGATGTCTCCAGCGTTGCCATTCCCATTCCCCATCATTCCAGAGACCGTTCTCAATCCATTTCAGTGTTCCTTCATGGCACCTGCTTAGGTAAGTGTAATACCCATGCCCTGCGAGACCACTGCAAGCTGCAGTCATGTCGTCATCTTGAATCACAAGTCATTGTGTTGGCCATTGGCATTTTATGTTCATTTTTAGACACTGAACTTGAGGAGAAATTTGAAGACATTGAGAAGGGTAGAGAAATATTTACCAGAATGAGGAAAGGTCGACTAAAGAAGTTGTTCTTTGAAACAGAGGGGGAATGAGGAAATGTTAGAGGTATTTAAAATCATGATGGATCTAAATAGTCAGAACCTGTTCTTGTTGGAGGAAGGGTCAAAAACATATAGAATAGAGGCAATCAGAAAAAAGAACAAAAGAGATAAGATGAGAAAATTCTATATCCTCTACGTCTGAAGATTAGGATTTGAAAAAACTATAGGAAGCCTAGCATAATGAATGACACTCAAAAGTTCTTGGAATAAATGCTGAGCTGTGGGGAGAGAGCAAGGAAACATGATGATCTAGGTATTTCCTGTATCAATGGTTTGAATACTTGGAAGGCAGGAACGCTGAAATATTTCTGCCATAATAATATAAACATGTAAATTTGATAGAAAAGGCTGGAAATACACAACAACTGAAGCTGAATTTCTGAAGAGAGAAAAAGTGGTAGTATCAGATCAAACAGGATTTTACCAGGAATGCAGAGGACCTACTGATCGAGCTAACTCTATACCTGTGTTGAAGAATCATGACATGTGGGAGAGGGAATAAACGGGAAATCTTATCAAGCAATACACGTTACTCCTGACACTGTTTATAAATATTTGCACTGACCTAACAGTTGTCTTCTTCAATGTGAGCTAAATGATCCAGCTAATTATTGATAGCAGATCCATATGGGCTGACAGAGAACAGATTATTGGTTATGATGCATTATCTCTTTCAGGGGCAACAATTAATTAATTAGCAGGAAATCTGTTTTCAGAACCTCATTAAGTTCTATGAAAAGTAAGATGGGTATACTGTTGTGGTCCACTCAAATACAAAGCTGGGGAAACTCAGCAGGTCAAACACAGCAAAGATAAAGATACGTCACCCACATTTTGCGCTTGAGCCCTTCATTATGGTATGTGCAAAATGTAGACAAGTGCCCGACCAAAATGCTCAATTGGTTTAATTGATGGCCTGAATATGTAGAATGATTTGCATTTTTAAAATGAATGAATACTAGCAGTAGGCTACTTAAAATCTGCTGAATGCTGACACAGGCCATTGTCACCATTACTGCTCAGGTGATAACCAAATGGAGAAGTCACCTGTTCTTCACGGAAAATGCCCCAAATTTACGACGGATTTTAATGAATGAGTGAAGCATGTTGCCAAATAGCAGCAGTGATGAAAGCAAATGAAAATCAGTTATATTAAGAAATGAAAAATGTTATTTTTATGAGCTTGAAACTCTCCAGTGTACCAGAAGAAAATGAATTTTATCTAAAACCAATTAACTGAAAGCAAGCAACGCTTCTGCAATTTTAACCCAGCTCCATTATATATGACTCACAAGTGCAGGTGTGCAGACAGGGTGCAGTGATGGTGACATCATTTGCATCAAATTCATATCTCAGTGAAGAGCTCAAGCCTGAAGTGTTGTCATGTATCTTTATCTTTCCTACATTGTTTGACCAGCTGAGTTTCTCCAGCATTATGTTTTTACTTCAACCACGGTGTGGTTTTACTTCTTTCCACTCTTCAGTCCTCTGAATGTTGTGGGCCACTCAGCAAGTCACATTTTGATCAAAATGATGGATAAAGAGTTGCTCATTGGCTACGAAACTTTGAAGTGCTATTAGTTAACTAAACACATTTTTGGGTGTGTCTCTTTATTTACATTGAATTTCACTTTGAAGAATAGGTAAACATTGTATTTTTTACCAAATGAATCATTTGCCATTGAGGATTTCCTCTTTATAATGCAGGTTTGGAGAAGGAATGCAGAGATAAGAGACATGGAAGCTGAAAAGCTATCCTAATAATGCAATATCAGGAGATATCTAGATCTAGATATCTAGATCCTCCTGAGCTATCCAGCCACCAGCAGAGTATAAACTGACATGAATGATATCACTGCAGAACTGTGGGAAATATCTTGCACATCTCACAAGGAGGACTAAAATCTTCATTCAGGTGCAACACAGCACTTACTAAGGCTCTCACAGTCCCAGTAAGTGCAAGATCATTCTAAGAGGCAAACAAATTCTTCTCTTAAATAAGTTAAGTTACTGCCCAGTATTTCAAATGACAAGTAATGAATGCCCTATCTATCAGTGAAGCCTATTCCATTACATTTGATGAGCAGACCATTAATATGTTCCATGAGTTTTTGCTCCAGCTAATTATCATGTGATTATATACATTTACACTGTCAACCCCTACAATTATATATTCCTATTCCCTTAATATCCAATTACAATGCAGTTACAGGCACATTTTTCTGTGAGTTACTGTCAAACACGTGAGGAACTGCCACAAAGCCTTCAGCAATCTTTTGGACAATGTCAATTCATTGATTGGCTTCTTGGGGCAGAGACATTGAGTGTTTTAATGTCACCAAACAATTTTCAGTAAAGCCCTCATTAAGTGAAGTGTGCAACATGAGGCTGACATGCACATTCAAATTAAGGATTAATGGACATTTTCACACACAAATAAATATTCATATGGCAAGTTAAAACTTCTAAAACTCCCATCATTAAACTGCAGCTCCAATGATTGCAAAACAGCTGCAGTTAAAAATGCCTAAGAGAACAAGAGTTTTAAACACGGAATCCCGGGAAGCACTGGAGATTGCTGTTCGCATCTGATCAGACTGCAGAAGATAGGTCAACTCTAATGATGTCACTGAGGTGAACAGGCTTTGGCATTCAGGCATTGTCCTGCAGCCTTTGACAAATGGTTTGCTGTTCATCTATATTTATAGTTTAATTACCCTGTCCATCACAGCAGGTACCATTAATTCACTGAATTTGGCACATCTTTTATCCTTCCAGATGCTGCATAACTTTATTCTGACAGAAAAGTGAAAAGAGAAATTGAGAATATAAACTAAACTACAAAGAAAGATTAGAAAATAACATGAAAAGAATGGTAAAGGTAGTAGAAATTAAGCCATTTTTAAATGTTTGAAATAAATGTAATAAAATGAAATAATTGTCTTGGAAATTAGAATCACAACTGTCTTGAAAGGTCATTTATAGGCAAGAGTATAAATGGAAGATTGTAAAAAGTGAATTAAATGGGGTTAAAAGTTGTATCCCCAATTTAAATGGGAATGTTGGAAAGAAAAGTATTGGTTTGGTCCAGATTCAATTTTTTTTAATATGAATAATAAATTTAATAATGAAGTAATAAGACACTGCTCAAGATACTTTTATAATAAAGTAAGTGTGTGGCTTCTACAAGTACAGTAAAACTCCTGATCGCCAGCACATCAGGATTGGCAGGTGCCAAGTAAATGAGTTTTCTGGTTGTTTGAGATTCACTCAATTCCTAATTCACCTGCATTAAGAACAGTTTAAAAGACAAAAATAATGCACTGAAC